>NC_044927.1:22352160-22364666 GCF_003576645.1 Ipomoea triloba
ATATATATATATATATATATATATATATATATATATATATATATATATATATATATATCATATTATGTATAAACAAAGTATTTTACTTTAACCGATTAGAATAAAGCTTATACTGCTAGTGGTGATTGAACGATTTTTTTACTCGAAATGATAAATTCTTATAATTCTTATCAAAATTAATGTTCAATAGATAAACTTGTATATAAAAAAGACTAACAATAATATTTATATATAAATGAATAATGTATGGGATGTAACTTGAACTTAATTATGTTCTTAACTTGTTGAGATGGGGTCGTGGAGTATTGAGCTTGGATCGCAGGGACTATCGCCCTAGCTAAAGTCTAGTTGATACGTAAGACAAAAATGCCTATATTTTATAAAGTTTGTCATAATTTTTTTTTTGGTGAGAATAAAGTTTGTCATAATATAATTAGGACAAAGAAGTGGTTTATGAGCCATAAATAGGGATCTTGTCACCATATTGTATATTACAACTAGTCACTGGCACGCGAATGCCCAACGATAATACTCCATAATTTTAATAATTATTATATGATAAAATAAAACATACATAAACACATTGGTTCCCTAACAGACTCACCCTGGCACCACTTCAAAGAAACTCATGTGAGCTCATATTAGAGGCATCATTATATATTTATATTTGTGAGTTGATTTATTACATATATATTTTTTAAAAATTAATTTCTAGAGTAAAGAATGCATATTTCTGAGAACAGCCAAGATTAAGTCTTAAGGCCCAATGCATACTTGGTAAATTCCAGCCCACAAACACATTGCAAAATCAGTATACACAGCTCAAAAAGCTATTTAATTTAGTCTAACTATTAGTCAACCCATAAATGTGTTAATCAAAGATAGAGCTTCGTACATAGTCAACCCTGGGGACCAATTCTAGTCAGCCATGGTGTCCATAATCTCCAATTTTTAAAATCCAGACGATAGAGCTTCGTACATAGATTCACATAATAAAGAGGACAAAGCCTTCACGTCTCCTACCAGAAGCACACAAAAAGGCGTCTTCTTTAGCACTCCTCCCACTAAAAATTGTCTTTAATCCATTCCAATTTTGATGAAAAAGCCACCATTTAGAGTCCTCATAATAAAAAAATTTTCTTGTGGCCCACCACTTAGAGTCCTAAATTATTTTACACAAACACTTACAAATTATTAATTTTGGGTAACAAAATGTTCGTGAAGAATAATCTTGCAAATATTACGAATAAATATTCATATAACTTTGGGACAAATAAATACTTTTAGTGAACATTAAACTTACCCTTGAAGCCAAAATTCACGTGAACTCTTCAAATTCTAATCATTTCAATAACTAAAATTCCAAATATCACATAAATTAGATATTTACAGCTACTAAAATATTGTTATGGCATTATAAATTATTTTACACATAAACACTTAAAAAGAAATTATTAATTTTGGATAATAAAATTTTGGTGAATAATTATCTTGCGAATATTAATAATAAATATTCATATAACTTTGAAACAAATAAATAATTTTAGTGAACATTAAACTTACTTTCAAGTCAAAGTTCACTTAAACTCTTAAAATTCATACAATATGAAAATACAAAGTAGTGACATACATAGTCTCACGCCAGTGTGCGACATGCATAACCATTTTATTCTACTTTCAAGTCAAAGTTCACGTAAACTCTTAAAATTCATACAATATGAAAATACAAAGTAGTGACATACATAGTCTCACGCCAGTGTGAGACATGCATAACCATTTTATTCTTAGTCATCTACTCATCTGCATCATCCTTTCAACAAATTGCTTAGTGACAGTAAATAATAGGAGGGACACAAGCACACTAATGTATAAAAGAAGCAGTAACCTTTAAGGAGAAGGAATGCAACATACCCAATTTCTCCCGAAAAACCAGCCAACCTCAATTATTATTCTTCAAACATGGGAAAGCAGTTGGTCTACTGATAAAATTATTCAAGAGAAAGCCAAATAGTAAAAAAAAAAATCCAACAAAGCATATGGCCAGAAAAATACTATACATAGTTCATGTAATAATATTACCTGAAATTTTTAAAGCATAATGACCTCCATTTTAACCTTCAGTAGTTTTCAAAAAAAAAAACCTTACTTCAGACAAAGCTACTTTATGGGGTAGTGGGATTGAATACTTTATGGGGCAATGGGATTGAATATTTTATGGGTAATGGAATGAATTTTTTTTTTCTTTCCATCTCCATCTGACACTATTCCCCTCTTTTCCTCCCTTAAATTCACAACCTTTTCCCTTTTGTCGTCTTCCTCGCCGACAACGACCACAATTTAAAACCTTTTTTGCTGGCTCAACATATCACACAATATATTTCAAAATTGCACTGTAGTTTGGGAATGAATGCTGTTGACTGTGCTTTTTGACACTCACGTCCCTTCCAAGCTGTTGGCATCCATGTTGTTCTCCCTTCTACGCCGTTGGCTTCCAAGCTGTTCTCCCTTCTAAGCTGTTGGCTTCCAAATTGATCTCCCTTCCACTGTTGACTTTCAAGTTGTTCTCCCTTCCAAGCTGTCGCCTATCCTCGCGAACTCAGGACGGCGGCAAAGGCTGGGTGAAACCGGAGGCCGAAACTGGCCAACTCAATAGAAGGCTTCACCGAAAAAATCCGACATATTCAAATTGGTCAATCTCTATGTATTCAAGAAAGCCATAAAATTCACAGCTACAAATAAAAGAATTAAGATTCAAAAATGAGGAGCAGAAGCTAGGACTTTACCCCATAACTTTCATGTGGTAAACCATCCTCATCTATGCTGTAGGCTACCAAACGAAGCAGACCAGTCCGCCGGTGTGACTGGGTGAAGCAGGTGACGTTGTCTTGTGAAAATGATATCTCCGGCAATAATATCTCTGTCATTGAAAAATGAAGGATTAATTTTGCACAAGAATCTGAAAATAATTTCATAGAGAGAAAAAGCAAAGTTAAAAACTTAAAACACCTAAAGGCCAAACACAATGGCCTTAATATGAACGGACATGCGTGCCCAGCTTGAGGTCGCGGGTTTAATCATCAATCTCAACCACCTGCCACAGAAAATAAATATATTTACAACACTATAATGACCTTCTACAAATGAAGAAGGCAGCAAAAAAACTATATCGATCTCTGAGTGAAACAAACACAAACAACATCAGGCAAATAAATACATGTTAGAGTGAGTAGACCCCTGCAAGTTTTAGACAAATTTTTTTTACCAAAAAATTGAATCAAATGAGATTTCGTGAATTGCAAGTATATATATAAACTAAACACACAAAATCCAGATTATGTAATCATGCATAACCACAGACCACCTTGGTTTACTAAAAAAAACACTGCTACTGCATTAGCAATTAACGGTTGTGTTCTTTTCTCATTACTGCTCAGATCACAGCTAAATTTTCTTTCTAACCAAAACGACCTTGTCTTTCCTCTCTACACCAACCACAAACAACAAAATGCATTAGAAGCAAACAATAAACAACAAATCCAGAGATTCCGATTTGATAAAATAAGGACAAATTTAAGGAAAACAAATGAAAACCCATTTTTAATTCAAGTAAAGAGAACGAATTGAGATCAGAAACAACCGAAAACATGAGAAAGCTCAGCAAACTCACGGCAAAAGCAAGGCAAAAATAATCTGCGTGCAAAGATGAAGAAGAAGAATGCTCTCTTCCTTCTTGGTGCCGAACTGCCGAATGAAGAGAGAAAAGAAGAAAATTGGTTTTCTTTTCTTCTACTTGCTGCCGACAATGAATGGGAATAATGATAATAATTCCAACTTTTCTTCCGAATAACATGGGTAAAAAAATTGAAGTTGGTTTCCTTTTTCACTTGCTGACAAAATGGATTGCTGGCAACCATATTCCCTTTTTATTCCACTACCTTGTGTTTCATTATATTTTAATCTACATTTTTTTTAAAAATAATCTACATTAATAATGTCAGACGCACTCGTGTGGATTAGTGAGAACTGAGAAGCACTCGTGTGGAGTTATATGGCAAATTCGCAATTTGTTTAAAAGGTGAGGTCAAATGATAAAAAAAAATAAAGATAAATGTTTAATAAAAATATTTCAGCCATAAGATTTAAGATCAATGGACAGTATTGGTGTCATTTTTGAGGGGTAATTTGCAAGTGCCAAATATAAGTATAGGTAGATTACATTTTAGACTTGTATTTGTGTGAAATTTTCTTATAAATTTTAATTCGTGAGATAAATTAAATTTGCTCATTATAGAATCATTATAATATTTATTACAAAGGATTTAATACCAGCAATTTAAAACAAATAAAATGTTATTAATTTGCAAGTTATAATAAATGTTATATGCAAAATTGTGATAGTGTATTTAGGATAAAATAATGTTACTAAGCTACTCCAGCTCAGTCAAATTTAAAGTCTTAAAATTTTGTGAATTTAACAATTTAATTAACTCAGATTACTTCGTCAATCTTGTCGTTGTCAATTTAGTTTTTCATAATAATATTTCTTTGGCATGCATTGAGAATTGAAATGAAACAAACAAACAGACAAGTGACAACTAATTGTGAGTCGGCTACGATGAGGATCGGATATTTTCTGTGCTGATCGGTCCATGATTCGTCGGGTGCCAAGGGCAATCACTATACTAGACGTTTCTAACAGCATGCTCTTCTTGGACGCACATGAATCAAGTCAATCAACCAACCATTTAAATCATCTATGGAAATTTTAAACATCACATCTCCTTATCTTATTACTCACCGAATCTTGAAATTTTTTTAACTTTTTACTTATATCAAAAATGTAATTTAATGGCTAAAATTAAAAGATATAATTTATGCAGGTCTCATCACCAAAACAAAAAATAAAAATAAATCTGTTACAATTATTAATTTTCTCTTCTCTCAAACTTGACCACTATGACTAGTTGAGTTGTTCATGTGAACATATAATAATTAATCTTTAAGGCTAAGTGGCTAACCTTTCTCTGTCTATAAAAAGCTTGGTCCGTCAGGCCTTTAATTTGTGTCTTGCAACAAAAATTGCATCATCCAATAATGTCACGCCCTCATGCAGTTTGCATTCCTTTTCCGGCACAAGGCCATATCAAGCCTATGCTGGAACTAGCCAAGTTGCTTCACCACAAAGGCTTTCACATAACCTTCGTCAACAACGAGTTTAATCACAACCGCCTTCTCAGGTCCAGAGGCTCCAAAGCCATGGAAGGTCTTCCGTCCTTCAGATTCGAGGCCATCCCCGACGGCTTACCGCCGTCCAATCCCGACGCTACCCAAGACGTCGCCTCCCTTACTGTCTCCTCCACCAACTACTGTTTGGACCCCTTTAGGGAGCTGGTTAAAAGGTTGAATGACAACCCCTCGTCCGAATCCCCTCCGGTGACTTGCATAGTTTCCGACGGCATCATGAGCTTCACTCACAAAGTGGCGGACGAACTGTGCATTCCCGTCGTGTTCTTTTGGACTTGCAGCGCTTGTGGTTTGGATGGCTACGTCCACTACCGTCAACTTGCTGAAAAGAATATGACCCCAATTAACGGTATAAAGCATGTTTAATTTTTTTGGTTCATGCGAACTTTATCAGTTGTCTTATAGTAACCTCCTGCGTGCCAAATTATGATATAGACTTGGGTCCACCTTGTAAAATGTGCCTCTGAAATAACAGTGTAGATAGTAGTATTGTTTTCTCAGTGGCTCGGCTAATGATATTTTATTTTGTGAATATATAATTCAAAAATTATGAATATAGAGTTCAAAAATCATGAATATAGATTCAAAAATTGTGTTATACTATTAAATATAGAGTTCTGTAATTGTACTGTTAATGTAGAATTCTTTAATTGTAAATATAGAGTTATGTAGTTGTGAATATACACTTCAAAATTTGTGAATATTGAGCTATGTAATTTTGTATATTGAGATCTAAAATTGTGAATATAGAGTTAAAAAACTATGAATATATAGAAGAATGAATTCTGAAGACAAACGACAAGTTAACGTGAAGGAAGGTGGACCCGGGTCCATGACAAAAAAAAAAAATAAATAAAAAATTCAAACAGTGTCGTTTTGGACCCGGGTCTACTTTTGCATAACAAACGTAACCTCTTTTATTAGCATTTTTGGTTTGAGTCTATTAGTTATAGATGACCTAAGTTGATTTACCTCATTATGGTCTTTTGGTAGCTAAAGTAACGAGTCTCATGGCTTTCCCAATAAATCAAAGTATCTTCAATTAAGTACTAATTTTTTTTACTTGCTATGCATTAAAAATAAATTTCAAATATTAGTACTCAATATTAAAGTCATAGTTATAGCAATTTTTTTTTAATTCTAAAATTAATAGTATATAATTCTTTTTTTAAAGGTAGCATTTAATATATTTTAATAAAAATTTAATAGCGTAGTGATAATTTTGTTTACTAAAAATAATAACACAATGCCTTTAAAAAAAATACAATATTTGTAGCATAATGTACAACTCGATAAACATAGAAATAAAAACATAAATCATGGATATTGGATTCACTATTATAAGTTTTTTGATAGATATTTCTATTATATTATACAATGGAAATAATTTTTAAAAATTTAGAGAATTTACACACTTTTATCTTCTTTGCAGGGCCGAATTCCCTAACAAATGGGTACTTGGATAATGTAATTGATTGGATTCCGGGTTTGAAAAGTATCCCGGCAAAATATATACCAAGTTTCATATGGAACTCGGGCCAGGATGATGACCCAAATTATGTCATATTCCAATTTGCAATTCGAGAAGTTGAAGCAATTCCCAAGGCATCGGCTATAATTTTGAACACATTCGACGAGCTAGAGCCTGACGCTATAAACGCAATTCGGTCTAAGTTTCCAGGAATTTACACAATTGGCCCTCTTCATCTTCTCCGCAATCAATTTCCTCTGGGGGATGATTTGAAATCCATTGGATACAATCTATGGAAGGAAGATCCTTACTGTCTAGAATGGTTGGACACGAAAGAAGCCGGTTCAGTTGTGTATGTGAACTATGGAAGTGTCACAGTTATGACCCCTGAGCAGCTTCTTGAATTTGCTTGGGGGCTTGCAAATAGCAAATTCACGTTCCTGTGGATAATTAGACCTGATTTAGTGAAGGGAGAATCGGCAATCTTGCCGCCGGAGTTTCTAACCGAGACGGGAGAAAGGGGATTATTGGCGAGTTGGTGCCCACAGGAACAAGTGTTGAACCACCCATCTGTTGGATGTTTTTTGACGCATTGTGGGTGGAACTCGACTCTGGAAAGTATTTCTGCGGGTGTGCCTATGTTATGTTGGCCTTTCTTCGCAGAGCAGCAGACTAATTGCTGGTATTCTTGCACGGAGTTGGGGGTTGGAATGGAAATTGATTCCAATGGGGATAGGAATGTGATTGGGGATTTGGTGAGAGAGATGATGGGCGGAGAAAAGGGGAAGGAGCTGAAGGAGAAGGCGATGAAGCTGAAGAAATTAGCGGAAGCAGTGGTGGCATCTCCTACAGGGCCATCTTACCTTAATTTTGAGGAAATCGTCAACAATGTGCTCATACCTCCAACATCAAAATAATTTCTTAGAAGTTTTTATTATGGTCTCTGGTCTGTTAATGTGTTATATCCCGGGGAGTTAATAAGAAGAAAAAAGAGGATCTAGTTGAAATATGTTGGTTAGCCAAAAAGAAGTTGACAACAGGTGTTTAGTGAACTTCTATTGGTTTTTACTTCTGTCTTCTTCCGGATTCTTTTATGTGTTCTTCTGGATTGAGCTACATGGCAGCAGATGTGTAGATTAAGAGTTGTTGTTTGTTTGTTAGTTATTTTCAAAATTATTACTTAAATTAGTTGGTACTCATATGAGCAGTAGATTATTTTTCATCATCTTTTCTGTATTAGTGAAATAAGGCTGATAATGAGAAAATATAATAAATGTTGTGCCATGATATAACTACTAAGATGCGAATTTGTTGCTATCCGTGCAGATTAACAATAATGGTGTCGCCCTCGAAGGTTAACACAATAATTTACATCTCAATGCATTTGGAGCCGTGATTGAAACTTACACATCATACTCAAATAATGGAAACAAGAAACCAATCAGTAACACCTTAAACACCCCACCAATCTAATCATTTGTGTATTCCCCTATAAATATAATCCAAAACATAACACCATCCATAACAATATTATGCACATAAGCACTTAGTAAAATAATTTTAAATGGTCATAAATCTTACTCTCCAAGTCCAAAATCTTATCAACACTTAAACTAGCTATCATCCTAATCACCGTGATAGAAATGTGTGAATCAATTAAATCTTAATATAATTTACTATTTTTATTATTATAATAGCACATGGCCGAAATGATCTTCTTATCATTTCAATCCAGTACCATTTGATCAACAGCATCTCACCATGTCGTAGGCATTGTCATCCTCATCATCATACCATTATCACTATATTATTATAATAATCAAGCCTCATCATTAGTTTCAACATCAAAACAGAAGTACAGAACATCATGATCATAATCATCTTTTTTCAAAAAAATCACCTCGTCATCATTCCGCTAACAATTCATTACCATCCTAATCCTCATCTTCATCATTATTACTCTGTTATTATAAGCTCACCAACAACATAATACCAAAAAAAAATGCAGTCACCTGACGAAGCTTCTGTACGTATGGCGGTGGCGGAGGAAGCTGCCGACGAGAGAGAGAAGGAAGACCGAGGAAGGTGAAGGCCGGTGGACGTTTGGCATAGCCGAGAAATAGAACAACATTTTCCTTTTTATTATTTTCCTTAGCACGTGCATGTGACTAGGTGGGTGCCTCACAAATCAAAAAAACAAATTCCCTCATCCTATTCTTGTCGCCATCCGAACTTCTCGGAACTCTAACTTTTGTTGTTTTATCTTTTAATTATTAATACAATTTTATATTTTAGAATCATAATTGTGTGAAACTCTCTTACAAATTTTAATACGTGAGATAAGTTTAATATATGATGGTTGGTTGCTACTTTATGATAGATTCATCCTAGTATTTATTACAAAAAATTTAATACAGCAATTTAAAATAAATAAACTGTTAATCATAAGTTATAATAGATATTATAATATTTATATGTAAAAGTATGATATTAATTAAGATAAAATGCTTGTTACGAAGCTACTTTGCTTAGTATAATTTGAAATTTTAAAATTGTGTAATTTTAACAATTCAATTAACTCAACTACTCTGTCAATTTTGTGGTTGTCAAATTAGTTTTCCATAATAATATTTCTTACGCATGCATTGAGATAATGAAACAAACAAACTGATAAGTGATAACCAATTGTGAGTGGGCTACGGCTACGATGAGGATATTTCTGTGCTGATCGGCCCATATGATTCGTCGTGCACTCAAGGGCAATCTATAGACGTTTCCAGAAACATGCTCTTCTTGGACGCACATTAACCAACCAACCATTTCAAACATATCTATGGATATTTTAAACTACCACATCTTGTGGTACTAATCAAATCTTGAAAATTCTAAAGTCGAATAAAAAAAAAAAAAGAAATCTAATAAGGCTAACATTTCTCTGTCTATTAATAAAAAAACTTGGTCCGTCAGGCCTTTAATTTGTGTCTTGGTCCAATAATGGCACGCCCTCATGCAGTATGCATTCCTTTTCCGGCACAGGGCCATATCAACCCTATGCTGCAACTAGCCAAACTGCTTCACCACAAAGGCTTTCACATAACCTTCGTCAACAACGAGTTTAATCACGACCGTCTTCTCAGGTCCAGAGGCTCCAAAGCCATGGAAGGTCTTCCGTCCTTCAAATTCGAGGCCATCCCCGACGGCTTATCGCCGTCCAATCCCGACGCCACCCAAGACGTCGCCTTCCTTACTGTCTCCTCTACCAACTACTGTTTGGACCCCTTTAGGGAGCTGGTTAAAAGGTTGAATGACGATCCATCGTCCGAATCCCCTCCGGTGACTTGCATAGTTTCCGACGGCAGCATGAGCTTCACTCACAAGGTGGCGGACGAACTGTGCATTCCCAATGTGTTCTTTTGGACTTGCAGCACTTGTGGTTTAGATGGCTACGTCCACTACCGTCAACTTGCTGAAAAGAATTTGACCCCAATTAAGGGTATAAAGCATGTTTAATTTAATTTTATTGGTTTTCTCATTTTTTTTTTAATTTTATTGGTTCACGCGAACTTTATTTTGGTGACTTTACGTACGTTATTCAATTATGCATAGCTATATGCTTTTTGCTTAATGTTGTTGACTATTATATTAAATGAGATGATACAATCTATTCAAGTTAGTGATCGGATTGCTGGCTGGGTAATTATGAGATTTTAAATTTACTGACCTTTTCGGTCCTGTCTTTCTGGTATGGCCGTAAATCAAAGAATCTTATATTAAATATTAGTTTTTTTTTATGCGCTATGCACAAAAATAAATGTCTAATATAGAAAATTATATTATTATTTTTATTTTTATTATTATACTACGATGAAAATAATTTTTAAAATTTTAGGGAATTTGCACAATTTATCTTCTTTGCAGAGCCAAATTACCTAACAAATGGGTACTTGGATACGATTATAGATTGGATTCCGGGTTTGAAAGGTATCCCGGCAAAATATTTACCAAGTTTCATATGGAACTCGGGCCAGGATGATGACCCAAATTATGTCATATCCCAATTTGCAATTCGAGAAGTTGAGGCAATTCCCAAGGCATCGGCTATTATTTTGAACACATTTGACGAGCTAGAGCCTGAAGCTATAAATGCACTTCGGTCAAAGTTTCCAGGAATTTACACAATTGGCCCTCTTCATCTTCTCCGCAATCAATTTCCTCTGGGGGATGATTTGAAATCCATTGGATGCAATCTGTGGAAAGAAGATCCGTATTGCCTGGAATGGTTGGACACGAAAGAAGCCGGTTCAGTTGTGTATGTGAACTATGGAAGCGTAACAGTTATGACCCCTGAGCAGCTACTCGAATTTGCTTGGGGGCTTGCAAATAGCAAATTTACGTTTCTGTGGATAATCAGACCTGATTTAGTGAAGGGAGAATCGGCCATTTTGCCGCCGGAGTTTCTAACTGAGACCAGAGAAAGGGGCTTATTGGCGAGTTGGTGCCCACAAGAACAAGTGTTGAACCACCCATCAGTTGGGTGTTTTTTAACGCACTGTGGGTGGAACTCGACCCTGGAGAGTATTTCTGCGGGTGTGCCTATGTTATGCTGGCCTTTCTTCTCAGAGCAGCCGACTAATTGCTGGTATTGTTGCACGGAGTTGGGGGTTGGAATGGAAATTGATTCCAATGGGGATAGGAATGTGATTGGGGATCTGGTGAGAGAGATGATGGGCGGAGAAAAGGGGAAGGAGATGAAAGAGAAGGTGATGAAGCTGAAGAAATTAGCTGAAGCAGTGGTGGCATCTCCTGCCGGGCCATCTTACCTTAATTTTGAGGAAATCGTGAACAACGTGCTCATACCTCCAACATCAAAATAATGTCTCAAAAATTTATATTATGATCTATTCACTGTTTAAAAGTAGGATCAAAATCAGCAAGATAGCTCGGCAATTTAGGCCTTCTCCTTTGCCTGTCTCTACCAAGTCCACGTTCTGCATGCATGACACCTTATCACCTTTCTCTGTATGCATGATGGCAGAGGTGTATCAGAACTTGTATTGGCTTTTCCTTCGTCTTCTTCCCGAGTCTTTTCTGTTTTCTTCTGGATTGAATTACATGGCAGCAAATGCGTAGATTAATGGAATCAAATTCCTCTCAATAATCACACATTGTATGCTATAATACTTTACTCGCTAATATTTGTATTCAACAGAATGGTTAATAACAGAGCTCTGTGTTACTGTCAAATGGGACATATCCATTTCCCAAGAAATCTGATTCAATAATTGATCTAGGAATAAGGGTCAAATTGGCCACTGAACTACACGCAAAAATGCAATTAGGCCATCGAACTAAAAAAACAATACAATTGAATCTCTGAACTATACGAATTCATGCAATTTCATCCAAAATGACCTGTTTTACCTGATGTGCCGGTTACCCATTTTAAAATGATATTTTAAAATAATTTTAAATAAAATAATTAATTAAAATTTAAATTTAAATAAAATAATTAAAAAAAATAAAACTGCCGGCCAGAGACGAGGTCCTTCGTCTCCATGGCTAGGAGAAACCTTCATCTCCTGGCCATGGAGACGAATCGTCTCTTCGTCTCTTTGGCCGGAGACGAAGCCGACCTTCGTCTCCATGGCCAGGAGAACCTTTGTCTCTTGGCTATGGAGACGAAGGTCGTCGTCTCCATGGCCGGAGCCGGAGACGAAGACGAAGCTCCGGCCATGGAGACGAGGCCGGCCGGAGACGATTCATCTCCCGTTGGTAGTTTTTTTTTTTTTTT
>NC_044927.1:22366295-22376782 GCF_003576645.1 Ipomoea triloba
TAATGCAACTAGTCACTGGCACGCGAATGCCCAACGATAATACTCCATAATTTTAATAATTATTATATGATAAAATAAAACATACATAAACACATTGGTTCCCTAACAGACTCACCCTGGCACCACTTCAAAGAAACTCATGTGAGCTCATATTAGAGGCATCATTATATATTTATATTTGTGAGTTGATTTATTACATATATATTTTTTAAAAATTAATTTCTAGAGTAAAGAATGCATATTTCTGAGAACAGCCAAGATTAAGTCTTAAGGCCCAATGCATACTTGGTAAATTCCAGCCCACAAACACATTGCAAAATCAGTATACACAGCTCAAAAAGCTATTTAATTTAGTCTAACTATTAGTCAACCCATAAATGTGTTAATCAAAGATAGAGCTTCGTACATAGTCAACCCTGGGGACCAATTCTAGTCAGCCATGGTGTCCATAATCTCCAATTTTTAAAATCCAGACGATAGAGCTTCGTACATAGATTCACATAATAAAGAGGACAAAGCCTTCACGTCTCCTACCAGAAGCACACAAAAAGGCGTCTTCTTTAGCACTCCTCCCACTAAAAATTGTCTTTAATCCATTCCAATTTTGATGAAAAAGCCACCATTTAGAGTCCTCATAATAAAAAAATTTTCTTGTGGCCCACCACTTAGAGTCCTAAATTATTTTACACAAACACTTACAAATTATTAATTTTGGGTAACAAAATGTTCGTGAAGAATAATCTTGCAAATATTACGAATAAATATTCATATAACTTTGGGACAAATAAATACTTTTAGTGAACATTAAACTTACCCTTGAAGCCAAAATTCACGTGAACTCTTCAAATTCTAATCATTTCAATAACTAAAATTCCAAATATCACATAAATTAGATATTTACAGCTACTAAAATATTGTTATGGCATTATAAATTATTTTACACATAAACACTTAAAAAGAAATTATTAATTTTGGATAATAAAATTTTGGTGAATAATTATCTTGCGAATATTAATAATAAATATTCATATAACTTTGAAACAAATAAATAATTTTAGTGAACATTAAACTTACTTTCAAGTCAAAGTTCACTTAAACTCTTAAAATTCATACAATATGAAAATACAAAGTAGTGACATACATAGTCTCACGCCAGTGTGCGACATGCATAACCATTTTATTCTACTTTCAAGTCAAAGTTCACGTAAACTCTTAAAATTCATACAATATGAAAATACAAAGTAGTGACATACATAGTCTCACGCCAGTGTGAGACATGCATAACCATTTTATTCTTAGTCATCTACTCATCTGCATCATCCTTTCAACAAATTGCTTAGTGACAGTAAATAATAGGAGGGACACAAGCACACTAATGTATAAAAGAAGCAGTAACCTTTAAGGAGAAGGAATGCAACATACCCAATTTCTCCCGAAAAACCAGCCAACCTCAATTATTATTCTTCAAACATGGGAAAGCAGTTGGTCTACTGATAAAATTATTCAAGAGAAAGCCAAATAGTAAAAAAAAAAATCCAACAAAGCATATGGCCAGAAAAATACTATACATAGTTCATGTAATAATATTACCTGAAATTTTTAAAGCATAATGACCTCCATTTTAACCTTCAGTAGTTTTCAAAAAAAAAAACCTTACTTCAGACAAAGCTACTTTATGGGGTAGTGGGATTGAATACTTTATGGGGCAATGGGATTGAATATTTTATGGGTAATGGAATGAATTTTTTTTTTCTTTCCATCTCCATCTGACACTATTCCCCTCTTTTCCTCCCTTAAATTCACAACCTTTTCCCTTTTGTCGTCTTCCTCGCCGACAACGACCACAATTTAAAACCTTTTTTGCTGGCTCAACATATCACACAATATATTTCAAAATTGCACTGTAGTTTGGGAATGAATGCTGTTGACTGTGCTTTTTGACACTCACGTCCCTTCCAAGCTGTTGGCATCCATGTTGTTCTCCCTTCTACGCCGTTGGCTTCCAAGCTGTTCTCCCTTCTAAGCTGTTGGCTTCCAAATTGATCTCCCTTCCACTGTTGACTTTCAAGTTGTTCTCCCTTCCAAGCTGTCGCCTATCCTCGCGAACTCAGGACGGCGGCAAAGGCTGGGTGAAACCGGAGGCCGAAACTGGCCAACTCAATAGAAGGCTTCACCGAAAAAATCCGACATATTCAAATTGGTCAATCTCTATGTATTCAAGAAAGCCATAAAATTCACAGCTACAAATAAAAGAATTAAGATTCAAAAATGAGGAGCAGAAGCTAGGACTTTACCCCATAACTTTCATGTGGTAAACCATCCTCATCTATGCTGTAGGCTACCAAACGAAGCAGACCAGTCCGCCGGTGTGACTGGGTGAAGCAGGTGACGTTGTCTTGTGAAAATGATATCTCCGGCAATAATATCTCTGTCATTGAAAAATGAAGGATTAATTTTGCACAAGAATCTGAAAATAATTTCATAGAGAGAAAAAGCAAAGTTAAAAACTTAAAACACCTAAAGGCCAAACACAATGGCCTTAATATGAACGGACATGCGTGCCCAGCTTGAGGTCGCGGGTTTAATCATCAATCTCAACCACCCCCAGCTTGAGGTCGCGGGTTTAATCATCAATCTCAACCACCTGCCACAGAAAATAAATATATTTACAACACTATAATGACCTTCTACAAATGAAGAAGGCAGCAAAAAAACTATATCGATCTCTGAGTGAAACAAACACAAACAACATCAGGCAAATAAATACATGTTAGAGTGAGTAGACCCCTGCAAGTTTTAGACAAATTTTTTTTACCAAAAAATTGAATCAAATGAGATTTCGTGAATTGCAAGTATATATATAAACTAAACACACAAAATCCAGATTATGTAATCATGCATAACCACAGACCACCTTGGTTTACTAAAAAAAACACTGCTACTGCATTAGCAATTAACGGTTGTGTTCTTTTCTCATTACTGCTCAGATCACAGCTAAATTTTCTTTCTAACCAAAACGACCTTGTCTTTCCTCTCTACACCAACCACAAACAACAAAATGCATTAGAAGCAAACAATAAACAACAAATCCAGAGATTCCGATTTGATAAAATAAGGACAAATTTAAGGAAAACAAATGAAAACCCATTTTTAATTCAAGTAAAGAGAACGAATTGAGATCAGAAACAACCGAAAACATGAGAAAGCTCAGCAAACTCACGGCAAAAGCAAGGCAAAAATAATCTGCGTGCAAAGATGAAGAAGAAGAATGCTCTCTTCCTTCTTGGTGCCGAACTGCCGAATGAAGAGAGAAAAGAAGAAAATTGGTTTTCTTTTCTTCTACTTGCTGCCGACAATGAATGGGAATAATGATAATAATTCCAACTTTTCTTCCGAATAACATGGGTAAAAAAATTGAAGTTGGTTTCCTTTTTCACTTGCTGACAAAATGGATTGCTGGCAACCATATTCCCTTTTTATTCCACTACCTTGTGTTTCATTATATTTTAATCTACATTTTTTTTAAAAATAATCTACATTAATAATGTCAGACGCACTCGTGTGGATTAGTGAGAACTGAGAAGCACTCGTGTGGAGTTATATGGCAAATTCGCAATTTGTTTAAAAGGTGAGGTCAAATGATAAAAAAAAATAAAGATAAATGTTTAATAAAAATATTTCAGCCATAAGATTTAAGATCAATGGACAGTATTGGTGTCATTTTTGAGGGGTAATTTGCAAGTGCCAAATATAAGTATAGGTAGATTGAGGGGTAATTTGCAAGTGCCAAATATAAGTATAGGTAGATATTACTCACTATTGATGACTTCTAAGTAATAATACTATGTTGTTCTAGCACCTCTTCTATTTTTTCTCAATTTATTGCGTATTAATCGCTAAACCTAAGAGTTATTCCCAAGTTTTCTTTAAGTTTGAAAATTAAATTTTCAATCACAAATCTATCATCATATAAAAAATTTCGAATGTTAACTCAACTACTATATGCAAGTCTTTAACAAATTATGACAATTAAATTTGTGAATGCAATAGGTTGCAACGGTGAAGGGGGTGTACTATACATATCGGGCACGAGATACTTTGCACAATTTGGTACGCTCTATTCTGATCTTTAAAGGTGCGTTTAGGAGAGTAATGAGCTGAGATTTGTGTATTCTCGATCATTATATTGTTCCTATCAAACTCTTATATCTTTCTAGTTGAGACTTGTATATACGAGTGAAGTGGTAAACTATTCCAATCGTAATTCACCAATAAATCAACTTTTTTAAAAATAATTAAAGCGATGAATCACTCTCCTAATTCACTCTAAATTTTCTATACAATTTATTCATTTATAAACTGAAATTTGCCTAAATTTAATAAATATTGACTCTTTATTTTTCAGTAGGTTAAGAAAGTAGTTATGAACGCCAGATAACAGAATTATTAGCACTAAAAAAATCAAGTTGAATATTATAATATATGGTATAATAAATATGAAAAAATTTGCAGGACATATGACCCAACTTTAAGACAACAAACAAACAAAAGCATCCTCAAATCCAGAGAAAAATGGAATGAAGAACACATGGGGGAGAGTGAGAATAATAAAAAATTAAGGGGGATGGCTAAGGAATGGGGTTTCCGTACTGCTCCCAAAAAATCTTTGTCGGAAAGTCCCTGTCTTTTTATTCACTATCACATTTTTAATTCCCATGTTTATTGTCCCCTTTTATAGTCCCATTCCAAGAAATTCCAACAAACATAACTCTTTCTCCTTGTCTTCTTTCTAATCCCATATTCTTGCCCCATTCAAATCCCATACCATACTCTCATCTATGCCTATGCATGCCCTTCTACATATACAAATTATACTTAGACTGCAAACGGAGAAATTACTCGCCCCGAGAATCTTACATACTAGCTCAATAACGTAATCTTAAGTAAGAATATTAGTACCTGCCTAAAAATTACTTGTCCCGAGAACCTTTACATACTAGCTCAGTGACCTTAAGTGAGAAGACAAGTACCTGATGTTCACAAGAGAGTGAAACTCTACACTGTAGAGTGTTAAGATTCGATCATGTATCGTTGGGTGTAATTTGCCATCGAAAATCAATTGAGTTACCTGTGAGGACTATATAAATTACTTACATATTGTAAATATTACATAATAAATATTAATTTTATTATAAAAATAGAAATTTACACATGTTGTGATGACATGTGAGTGGTCGCATTAAATAAAAATATTTAATCTTTTTTTTTAGTAATACTGACTTTGTTACAATGTAATCTCTTTCTTTGATATGATAATAATATTATAATCCATTAATAAATGAACTATTACACTCAAAAATAAACAAAGAATTAATACTTCTTATATGGGAATCGGATCACATACTTTTTTTCTTTTTTTCTTTTTTTTTTGAGAATGGATCACATACTTTTTATATAGAAATAAATAAATAATAATAATATATGTGATGCAAATCATTCCTAGTGGAGATGATATTTTGACATGCATAAACTTTGAGAGGTGTAGGAGTATCGTGTCAACTTAGCAAAGCTTTCAACAAAAAGAATAATTTAAAACTTAAATAGCTAGTAATAAATTAAAATGGAAAGATGTTAGATATATATCTTTCTAGGGTGTAATCATCTAATGTGCCTTTTAATTTGTTGATGATTAGATGAAAATTAAAGAAAAGAAGAAAAAAAAAAAAAGGTGAGGTCTCCACCACCAATAATACTATTAACTATTTTCTATTTGTATTTTTTTTTTTTTTGGGTGATGTTGAAGAAATCCACTATCACTATTTCTTTTTCAGACCACGAGTTGTCTTGAATAGTCCTAATTATAAGAGGCACCTTTAAACGCATACCATACTCAGACTAATCCTTGTTCGCACTATGCCGGTCGAATTAAGGGGTAAATTGCTGGCCAGATTGATTTTTTCATACGAGAGGAGATAATGCAAACAACTTGTCTGTATCGGTTAAACCTTGCTCCTATATAATAGTTGCTTGCAAACCACACAGGATAGATAAATTGCACCATTAAAATTTTAAACAACGACAAATTTGACCAAAAAAGTGTTAACAATAATCGAATTCGTGATCTTTCATATACAAAAATCACCCTACTAATGCGATGCATATCAATTGGTCTAGAAAAAAAAAAAAAAAAAAGTAAGGCCACAATTTTTTTTCTTTTAATAAAATCTGAAATAGAAATATATGGCGGGTAATATTTTCTAATAGTACACTAAGCATTTTTCTTATAATATATAGAGCAGAATATTATCATCAAAGAATGTGTCATTTTGGCTTCATTTGTTAATGCTTGAATGTTGGATTCCCTGAAATTTTCAATCCCTATAATGTTTATTGTATTATTTTAGTCCACTTTTAATCTTGGTATCAAACACGAGGAGTTTAAACTTTCCAGTAATTAAGAAACTAACACACATATATAGGGAATGTTTAATTAGATGAAAACATTTTGCTATGTGAAAAGTGAAGAATGATATGTTCAATCCATTTAAATAGATTATCGGTTCAAGGTTGCTAAAACCCAAAAAAAAAAAAAAAAAAAAAAAAAAAAAGAGTGGAGTGTTCTTTTCATAAATATTAAAAATTTAAAAATTTTTAATAGTTATAAAATAGATCATGTGTTTTTTTTATACTAAAATTCTTAATCATTGGTAAATCTTGATGGATGACTAAGATCAATCCTCACCTTTTATATATATATATATATATATATATATTAGCCCACATGAGAAACTCTTGATAACGCATCTGCAGAAATCTAATAGTGTACACACTTGAGTGTACTATTATAGATCATGAGTGCACGATCGGTTGTTATCCGTAGATTGATGTACTATTAATCTTTTTCTAATGCACCATAATAATTATGAAAATGTAACTGAACTTTGTTCTTAATTTCTCACCTTTAATCATCTTAGATGGACATATGAAATTATTGTTCCATAAGTTCTCATGAAAAGCCTAGTTCTCATTTGAGATTATATATATATATATATATATATATATATATATATATATATATCGCATGCTAAATTGCTAATATAATTCATGAGACTAACACGTACTGAAACAAGGATTTATGTACTCCATCACTTATTAGTTTTTTTTTTTTTGTGGCATGATTTATTGTAATTTTCACTATAGGTTCTTGCATCTGAAAACAAATAAAAAGTTGTAGCATTTAGATTAACTCTATAAAAGTAATTTTATATTAATTTGTATAATTACATTTTATACTCTTGTTACCCCTTTCTTACATTTTATACTAATTTACAACCTCATCGCCTTTTAGTTCGAGAAAAAAATTTCAATCTTTTTTTTTTACACAATACTTTCAATTCAAACATAACTATACTATCTAGTATAATAGTTGGTGGGTAGAAGTGGAACAAATAATAAGTAGATATTATTTTAAAAAAAGAAAAGAAAATGTAAATGAATTATTAATAACCTAATTTGCAGACAATAAGCATAAATCAAATCTCAGTAGAAATTGAACAATGATTTTCTAGATAATTGTTTTTTAAATGCCGATATCTTTCCGTCCAAATAATACTAATTAAATATTGTTCCCATCCGATCCCACTTTCATCATGCGTTGTGCATTGAAATTGCTTATATTTTGTCTTATTATATATATAGCATATAGAAAAAAAAAAAAAAAAGGGAAAAAAGATGACACTTTTAATTGTTTCCCAATATGACAGCTAAGTTTGCATTTGTTTGGTGATATTGAAATTAAATTAACTAAAATTAAGAAAAAAGAATAGATTTTTAATTACAAGATCCATGAAATAAGGAGTGAGGATTATTAGAGATTTATTGCTACCAGACAAGAAACAAAATTTTTATGTAGTTAGTTGGTTAAGTGACACAATATGATTTGAATTCACTTCATATGTTTTTTATTGTATAAAAAAAGAAGTGACGTAATATTAAGAGTCTCATGCTGCTGGATGCTTTAGGCGCGTCAATGTGTAGAGTAAGAATATTTAGTAACTCTCCCAATGTTTCTCTTCGTTGTATTAAAAGAAAAAAAAAATTGCTCAAATAGTCTAATCAATTAATTTTAATTCAAACATTCTTTAACATTTTCCTTGTTCGAAAGCAAGGCCTTTTTCCTCCATATTATGATTATATTATTGATTTTTTTTATCCCACGACTATTGGACCAAGTGTATATTTAGATCCCGACTATTACTTTTTTTTTTCTTCACATTTGATCCCACGGCATTTAAAACCTTGCCACATTTGGTCCTACGATTTTTACAATCTTGCCACATTCGGTCTTCCGACCTAAGTTTCGATCACCGTGCTCAATTTTGCATCTCTATGTTATTGGAACATGAGTACATAATAGTCAAGTGACTTATCTTGAAAGATAAAATTACCGATTTTTATGACATCTTTCAACTAAAAAATTTGGCCACCGATGATCGTAAATTAGGTCGGAAAACCAAATGTCACAAGATTTTAAAAATTCATCGATCAAATGTGGGAAAATTAAGAGTTGTTTGGTTGGACCTTAAATTTCAGGAAAATTAGATTTTCCTTCATTTGGTTCATGGAAAACTTTTTCACTATAAAATGTTTTCTTCAAAAATAAGGAAAAAGTTTTCCACCCCTCCCACTTAGTATTTTGTTTTTCATGAAAAATTAGTAGGACAATTTTATCATCTAGAACTTTCTTAATTACCTTATTATTGTTGTTGTTGTTATTATGTGTAGGGGTACATTGGTCTTCATACTCATTATTCCTTACAATTCTAAACCCAACCAAATAATAGAATCAATATTTCCATTAATTTCTTTTCCATTAACCAAACAATGTAGTTAATCTTCCTTATAATTTCTTTTCCATGGGATTTCAATTTCATTCATCGTTAAATATTTTCAGCAAACCAAATAGTCAGGGCCAAAATGTGAAAATGATCTAATAATCATAGGACCAAAAGTGAAAATGATCCAATAGTCATGGGACTAAAAGTGAAAAAACAACTCTTAAATTATTTATGTAATAATGCTTACTAATTAATAATCTTTAAATAAATGAATCAAAATATCTTTTTAAAAATGGATCCACTAATTAAATAGATCGAGGGCCACCATTATTGCATTTTAAAATTTTGTTTTAGAAGATGTGGCAAATAATTAAGATTTAGTTTAGTATAATCAGCTTTGTCAAATATTGAAATGTTACGAATAATACATTTATAAATGTTACAAGAATTATAATTAAAATCATTACTATTGATGGTGTAAATGTAAACGGGGGGTACGGATTTACACCACGTGTGTTTGATTGTGTATGATGTAGTGTATGGAGTGTGTATGCTTGGGAAGGAAAGCCATGGTTTCCTCCCTGGAGGAGAAGAGAGAAGAAGATGAAAGGGAGAAGGAAGGAGCTCAGTGAGTCCTTCAGATTGAGGATGTCATTACAAGGGAGGGTCGGTCCTTTATATAGGAATGAATAGGACCTGACCCTTCAGGAATATAATATTCCCAAAGGTCACTTGCCCCTTAACAAATTCTAAGGGACACCCGACTTTTTAGAGGTACAATAATACACGGACTATACATTATATTTCTACAGTAGTCCCTGGGGGTATTTACCCATCAACTATATATGAAATTTACTACACGTATATCTATCCACAACCAATTCAATGAGGAATAGAAAAACTCTCTCATTAATAGCTTAGTTGACTCCCGAGTGAAAGATTGAACCTAAGGACGACGCATGATCAAATCTTGACAATTATAGTGTGGGAGTTTAGTCCTTTTTGTGAGTGACTACTTGCGGGCACCCGCCACCTGATACTAGTTCTCTCATTTAAAGGGCACTGAGTCACCATGATTATTTAACTCTTCCATAATCCCTGTAATGGCCAAGGTGTGGGGCCCAGAATAGAAAAACTCTATAATTTCACAAATTCTTCTGGTGGTTATTTAACTCCTCCACAAAATCTACAAATTATTCCTAACCCGAAACATACTTCAACATGCATGTTGTGAAATTTGGTTTGACTTAGTCTAAAAAGTTTGTAGTTTTCACCATTTTAGTTTCCACAGCTAAAATCTTGTGTCTTGTATGTTGGCATGATTTTATATAATTTACTTTATATTTTTCTTTTAAAAAAATGCATGTTTAGAACACCAACCTCTGATTGAATTAGTTCCATCAAGAATAGTAAAGAAGTTCAATATGATGACGCTAAAAGTGCACTTGTTCAAGCTAAGTTATACCATATAACCTTTATAATGCTAATGTAACATTGAAATGTTATTTGCCGCCCTTGTTTCAGATTTGATTTTATATTTTAAAAATAAAATTATTCCTTTTATTTAAAAAATATATATAAGATCATTTTAAAAATGTTACATTGAATTAAATAATTCTTAGAAAAAAGAGGGAGGGGGGGGGGGGGGGT
>NC_044927.1:22376973-22445646 GCF_003576645.1 Ipomoea triloba
GGGGGGGGGGGAGTTCTTATATCGTGGACCGCGGTCCACAATGCATAAAAGACGTCGTTTCAATAAGTGGGAGACGGAGCCCGTAATTGACACTACAGTTCATCTCAAAAGATACTGTCTTACATTTGTTTTGATATTATCGAATGAAAGTGTAGTTATATCGAAATGTAACTATAGTTGTGTTGAAATGTAACTGCAGTGTATATGAATAGATACTGAATAACAGTTTCTAATTTGTGTTTTTATATTATCGAATGAAACTGTAGTTATATCAAAATTTAACTGTAGTTGTGTTGAAATGTAATTGCAGTTGTGTTGAAATGTAACTGCAGTGTATATGAACTGAAAGTGAGTGGCGCAAATTCATCCGTTTGTTTTCATTAATCAAAACGACGTCGTTTTGATGCGCGGTCCACGATATAATTTGCGGGGGAGGAAGGGGAGGGGGAGGGCGCTCTACATCATGGGTCTAAGGACAGATTTATATGGTTCATGATATAATTTGATTAAATAGAAAAACTTATTTATCAAAAATAATAAAATAAAGGAAATCCAAGTTTTAACCCGCACGACATTCCCATGTACGATTTGGCAACAATGGAATCATAGGGTAGCTATGCAAGCCCTTTCTATTCTCAGACCAGTGTCGGCAATGATATTATATATCCAATCAAATCACGCCACACTCCACGCCGACAGAACATCTGAAAGGAGGTAAATCATAGTAACTCACTTGAACACAGAAATTAAACATCTGTTTATTGCAAGAGCTCCTTCACTAAAGGTTGCTCCCCCACTACTGCTAGTGAGACTCAATCTCAGATCTTTATTCTCAAACTTCACCTGATGACCAACTGAATTGCTTATATACTATTATTGATAAACAGAGTTCGTATTTAAAGAAGACAAGTAATTATAACCGACAAGATATAAGGTTAAAAAAAACTTAAAATCATCACAATACAATAATACAATTGAGACGATGTATACAAACTTAAACGAAAATAACTAGACGTTTGAAATAATTAATAAGGAATAAAAATATCATTTTTCTTAATAATTATAACGAGACCTTGAAGCATATTAGCATATAAAGTCTATGCATATGGAAACGTCATTCTCACGTCAAGTATTGCATCCCCACATTCCTTGTACACTACTTGAGAAATATTATATTATGAATACGGTAAATAATGATTCTTTGATCTCTTAAATTAATGATTTTATGTTTCATTTCGGGAATGAAAATGTAATGCAGGCCCGCATATTTGTCAATACTAATTTTAGCAATTTATTACAAGCAAATTGCTTAACAAGTAAGTTTAGTATTACAAGCAAGTGTGTACTGTAATGATTCATTTTAGAGATATTACTTAATACTTAACAAGAAAGTTTAGCATGTAAAATAAGCTGGAGTGTGTTGACTACACATGACTTCATATTTAATCGCAGTTTGAAAAGTCAAATTCAGTATTCTGTTATCACAATGTGATATTGACTGCTACATAAAGTTGTGTTTTTGCTATTAGTTCTAGTTTTTGACGTATTAGTAAGTAAAATTTTACAAAATAAATAGTGGGGCATGTTTCAAAATTTATTATGGTGCTCCATTCTTCTAATGACACCAAATTTCTTTTCCCTAATATTCCCACTTTTCCTAATCATGAAACATTGATCACCTTTACATCTTCTAGCCCAATTATAATATTCTTAGCTTGATAAGATATGTCCACCTTAATGATTATAAAACAGAAAATATTTAAAAAATGAATTACAATTGACTTAGTAACCACAAGATTCTAAGTTCGACTCTCCATAAAAGATGTTTATTGACCTTTTTAGTTTAGCCAGTCAACTATAGGCAACATAGAATATATAGTTTATCTCTTTGTGATCCTTCACCAACTAAAATCATAAGACGAATTTCACAAAATGCACACTTTCGAGCAACGACAGCAAACTTTTTCGTAAATTAAAAAAATAATTAAAAAAATCACAAGAGCATAATAATTAAATAATTCCACGGGTGCAAATTAGTCAATAAAAGTTAAAAAGGGGGAGTCGCACTATCATTCATAATGTCTTTTGGAATACCAACCACCAAGATGGACAGGCTTTAATAGAGAAATGAATATTCATCAATCAATAATTAAAAGTAAATGAGTGATATGATTAATGGATGGGTGGGTAATATTAATTACAAGCCATGAATTGAAGACTCCTTTGACTTAAACCCTTCATTTTCAACCCTTTTGTCAATAAACCAATTCAAGATTTGTAGACACAAAAAAAACTGGCCATTTCACACACTACAAGTGGATATGTTGATTTTAACAGGGAAGGTGCCCTTATTCAATCTAAGTTGGAGTAAGTCTTTGAAGATGTAATTGCATTTTTCACTATGTTAGGAGGAGGTTAAAATCTTCTTCTTTATTATTATATATGTATACAAGCTTACCTACTTAATTGCATTTTTGGTATGTTATTAGGAGGAGGTTAAAATCTTCTGATTTTATCTCTCTCAAAAAAAAAAAAAAATCTTCTATTTTTATTATTATATGTATACACGCTTACCTACTTAATAGTAGGGTGATATATAATCTTTTTTTGGGTTAATTCTAGTTTTAATTTAGAGTTACTTCCATTTTTTATCCTAGATTTATACGTGACAATTCATTTTTAGTCCCTTTTTATTAGAACATCTTCATTTGGTCCTAGAATTATCATGGCATGACCAATTTTAGTCATTCAGCAACAAAATCATTGAAATACCCATTAAATACAAAGACATTTCAATCTTTTTTATACAAAGTATGTTGAATCGCTATATTTTTTATGTTTATTTTTTTTTTTTGAAAACATTCATAATTGAAGACAGAAATGTCTTTGTATTTAACGATATTTACACTAATTTATTAATAAAGAAGAAAAAATGATCATGTCACAATAATACTAGGATCAAAAGTGGATGTTCTTATACAAAAGGACTAAAAGTGGATTGTCATCTATAAATCTAGATCAAAAATGGAATTAACTTTTAATTTATTAATTATTATGTTTTTCAATTGTATAGAATACAGTTGTGGATTCATAAGTTCGAATCCCATCCATACCATTTGAATTTACCAGAAAAAAAGAATACAGTTCTGGAATGGTTTTTTTTTTTTAGTTAATACCAAATGTGGTCTTCCAAGTATGGCCGGTGGCTCCACGCACTTATATTTGTTCATTAATTTTAAATTTGATCATTGCTTAGCTTGTTCTTAATTAATTTTAGTTAATAATACCAAAGGTGGTATTCCAAGTAATGGTAATCAGTTTAAAAGTTAAGGACCAAATTAAATATAATGGGTATACTGTATTCAGAGGATCACCATTGGTATTAATTTTTTTTTTCTGTGTCTTATAGATGATAATATATGTAATACTTCGAAGTTGATTTGTCCATATCAAGTAAAAATTATATATGAATATTGATGACTTTTTGTTTTAATAGAAAGACTAAATTGAACAAGTGGGGTTTATAGTTATGTTATCTAATAGAGAGAGAACAATAATTGACAAATTTTTAAAGGAAAATGGTACTTTTAGTTTTTCAACTGTAACCGATTGTAATTTTAGTTTTTCAATATTTGAAAGTGTAAACTTAGTCCAAGTTATTATCAAAGGGGAAGATAGGAACCAAATTTAATTTGTCACTTAACAAAGTAACTTATTTGATCCAGAATGAATCACTGCACATTTATATTAAAAAGATTAATTAAATCTATATGGCATTCTCAGTGCATCCATAATGACAAAATTGACAAAATAAGTATAACATAGGGATTAAATTAACATTTTGCGGTAATTCTTGATAATTACCAGACTAATATATAGATAGAAGAAACAATCCAACTCAAAGACATGGCCAAAGATGAAAGTAACTAGCTAGCTAGCAACATTCAAGAACACAACAAGTCTCAAAAGCTTTAATTTCTTGCTAGCATCTTCAACCCATGCCAGCCAGGAACAGTTTGAGCTAGCGTACATCAGGAAGATGAGAGCAAGCCAGCAGCCCGCATGCTGTCAGCCATCTAAAACAAAAAACATCATCAAAAAAAGTACAATATAATGTAAAGGTGTTGCATAAGGACTGAACATGTGATGAAAATCTGGACCGGGAATGGCATCCATCGTACCAATCATGCATCATAACGAAGTCATCCAACTTTAGAATTCTCAGATGAACCGCTTAATTATCACTTCACAATTTTATTTTCTTATACTTGCGTAGTGGTTAGCCTCACGTTTCGATAACAGAATACTGGTTCACCTGAGGGAGTAGTCTTCGCACGTGAACTGATATATATATATATAGATAGATAGATATCTGCTGAAATGTGGCCGCGCCTTCCCGTGCGGTATACGCCGTATACAAATATACACCACTCAATGTTAGAAAATGCATAACAATAAAAATACACAAAAACATAAATAAAAAAACACAAGCGCACCCAAAATAACATAACTCCCCTCCCACAATTGTGTATTTTCAAACACTGTGTGGTGTATATTTGCATACCTGGTATGTTTTTTGGTGATGCGTATCTAATGGTGCACATTTGTATTGTGTATTTTTTAAGATTGGGTGGTGCATATTTGCATACATAGTGGTGCAGTCACACTGACCACACGTTAAGGCGTGACCGCAACTCTACTATATATATATATATATATATATATATATATAATTCTTATTTCTTGAATTCCCACACTCCATATTCATGCATGTAAGGGAACACTGCACAAAAATTATTTGGATTTTGTGTATGGAGGTTTTAGCTAGGTGTAGCAGTGCAGCTGCAGTACCTTTCTTGAATATAATTCACCTGCAATATAATGTGACGAGATCCAACCACACATACATTCTCAAGTGCATCCAATAATCAATCCATCTATCATACTTCTCATCATCATTATATTAATAATAATTCTACATTCATCTCATTTTGACTTCATCTGTCATTTGTCAATGTCCACACCTTCCCCAATTCCCATCAAATATTCCCCTACCTGCTCCTTTTTTAAGGAGAAAAACATACAATCACTATTCAAGAGTGTACATTGGATAAATCTCGCATCAAGAGTGTGCATTAGATAAATTTTGCCTTATGATTCTAGTGATAAATGATCACAGAAACGTAAATCAGTTAGGTTTCTTATAATTGATCAACTCAAATCAAGAAAATCAGTAGGAGCGGATTCGAACTTTGGGTACCTGATTTTTTTCCTCCTTATCCATCTCGCATTTTCACCCTATATCTTTTGGCATACTCAATGCATATATCTATTTATGTTGACTCTTAGCTTATACATATTCAACACCCAATTCAATGTGTTACTACACCTAGCTAGCTATGATAGCCCTCTTCTCTTGTCATGCATTCCATCATATATCCCACACCTACTTTCATCTACAATTGATGGTACATGGACATAACACAATTGAACGTACCTGACCAAGTTGATGAACGTATATTTTAGTGACTTTGGTTCTTCTAAGAAGGATATCTAATAAAATTCTCCTTTAGGAGTTACTTGTTGGCCTTCTCGGTTTGAATTGGTCAACTGTGAACAACAAACTTAAACTGGTTTATTTCTTTGTGATCTTTTGTTTAAGATTTACCCATACTCTCATAACATATCTTTAAGTAGCAGCTGTAGACTTATATCCTATAAATGAAAGGACATATAATGGTACACGAAAGGTTGGCTAACATGGCCCCTACTACTTATGGATGAAGAAGCTAAGCACAAATTCAGAAATATGGATAATTAAGAATATAGGCTAATAGCATTGTAGTTGCATAGTATAATGTAAAATCATCATTTCAATGAAATTTTTTAATTATTTTCTTTTATTCAAAGGAAGTAGAGATTAACATTACATAACATACAAATTTAATTAGGTAAATCTAAACTAAACAATACCAATACCATTTTCTATAATCAACATAGGCCTTTTGGAAATTCTGAATGATATGTAGGCCGGTTTTGTTTGTCATATCTAGCTTCAAAACTAAAAATTCAAAAATCAGTAACTACTAACTTATTTTGAAACGCTTTTTGGACAACTTTTTAAAATAATATATTATTTGAATTTCTCCGTATTTTACCAAACAAAACTCCAAGTGGCTGGCAACTTTCATGAATTGTTATACAATCCACACACAAATTGACTTGTGGGATAGAAGAATATATTTTTCTAGTACTATAATTTTGATTAATTCATAATTGAATTACCGTCAAAAGCTACCTAAAAAGAATATTTTTGACATGTGTTATTATTATTTTTCTTTTGAAAACTTTGACATGTTATTTCATTCACAAATTTCGAACTTACACCTTGATTCAATATAAAATGTTTATAAATCACCAATATTTCACTCTACGGCCTCTTAAACTTTGTGCCTGGGGCTCTTAATGGGCTAAAAACCTTCCAAGCCTTTTGGGTCTGCAATAAGTAGTTCATAAAGAGCTCAAAACTTTGCCTAAAAATATTTTCTCATGCTCAAGCTGGAAGAACAATATTTGCATTAGTTTTAAATGAAATATTCATTATACTAATAAGAAAAAGAGTTAATACCACAAATGGTCCTCTGACTATTGAGGTAGTACTCCTTTTAGTCCTTGACTTTCAATTCGACCATAAATGGTCCTCTGACTTTCATTTTTGACCACAAATAGTCCTCCATTAAAATTTCTGTTAAATAGGTGTTAAATCTAGGGGTATTATCGTCAAATTGATATATATAATGGTCATAAAATAAAAATGTTTAGAACTTTTCACCAACAAGCATAATTGAAACAATTAACAAATATAAATACTCCTAAATAAAAAATAATGCACCTTATATCTCTTAATTATGCGTACAAAATGAAAATTTAATATTAGAGCTATCTGATTTAATTTAACCAAAAGATTAAAATGGAAATTTTTTTTTTTTCAAAAACCTTGCTTCCAGTATTTTCATGGTTGTTCATACATGGCCGATTAATATTTTTCACTCTTCATTAATCAATCAAACATTTTGTTTGGGACATAACTGAAGGCCGTCACCGTTGAATTAATATAATTAATCAATTACAAATTACGAACATTAATCATGAATTTTTATTTAATTTGTTCATTTATGTAATTTGTCACGTCCATTTTGTTTTTATATTTATTAACTTAATGTTTATTAATATTTGAAATTAATTATGTTGTCATATAATTATCAAAAAGAAGTAATCATAATAATATTAATCAATTTGACGATAAAACCCCTAGATTTAACACCTATTTAACAGAAATTTTAACAAAGGACTATTTGTGGTCAAAAATAAAAGTTAGAGGACCATTTGTGGTCGAATTGAAAGTCGAGGACTATTAGGAATACTACCCCAATAGTCAGAGGACCATTTTTGGTATTAACTCTAAGAAAAATGTTATTCAATTCCCCCTCTTAAATTTACCTTCTAATGTTTATCTCTTAGTGTTATAATAAAATATTTTAGATTTGTTAGTTACTCGTGAATTGATTGGTCCAACCACAAGTTAAAAATGTAATCATTTAATGATCAAATAGAACACGATATATTTAAAGGGAACAATATTTGAATCGAAGACATCTTATATCAAAGCTCCATTAATATATACTAGATCCTTTTTTGTTAAAAAAAAAATGAATTAGACTTGTGAGTCACTCAAATCAAGCTACTTAAGTTTAGATTTACTCAATATTCGGAGAAACCTCAACCAAGTTAGTTGGATAGTTGATTACAATGTTCTAAATTTGATTTTCTATAGGAGTTGTTTATAGGTGTTTTTGTTTTAATTAAGCCAGTTAATTATGAGCAATATAAGCTAGTTTACTTGAGTATAGTTCTTTTCTAACTATATCACTAAATAGAATTCACCTATATATCATATTCGAATAGCGGCTGCAAGCTTTTAGGTAAATGAAGACTCAATATTCAAATTTATTATCTATATGTATAATATAGGAGCCAAAAGTACAAAGGGGTGGTGGCGCAGTTGGCTAGCGCGTAGGTCTCATAGCAAAGAGTGATCCTGAGGTCGAGAGTTCGAGCCTCTCTCACCCCACAATTTTTACTATTCCCAGGCAGCAAGCTTTCCGGTAAAAAAAAAGACTCAAATTTATTATCTATATGTATAATGCATGAGCCGAAAATTAACAAAGGGGTGGTGGCGCAGTTGGCTAGCGCGTAGGTCTCATAGCAAAGAGTGATCCTGAGGTCGAGAGTTCGAGCCTCTCTCACCCCACATTTTTTCCTATTCCACACGCCTCCCAGCCACTATTGCTGTGTTAAATTTTAACCCCACCATGTTCTGAAAACAGTAATAATTCTGAAAAAAAAGACTGATATGATGGAGAACAAAATTGTTATGAGGCCTCTAAAATGATGACACATATATCCTATGTACAGTAGAGTTGTGGGAGATTTAGATGAGTGGAGATCCGTTCCCCCTTAGCTTTTAGTCCCAATAATTCATGGGAGCTGATCTGATCTGATCTGAGGGCCTCTAATGACAAGAAACAAGTGGGAGTGGGATACAATTGAGGCATTATTAGTTGCAGGCTTTTTGAGCAGATGGAACCCCACTTTGCTTTTTTAGCTTAGCTTAATTGCTTGCTCAGCTCTTTGATGGAAATGCCCACCTCTCATCTATCTGCCCCTTGTCTTCATGAGACCCATAAAAGGCACTATAAAGGCTCACCTTTTCTTTTTATTTTTTTGGATCTAAGTAGTCCTTCATGCATGCATCTCTGCTCATGCGTTTTGGGTAGGGTATACCCATGTATTGCATGGAGCCACCTCTTTCGAAATCCACCCATGCAACTAATTCTGTTCATTATATTGCGGAGTTAGTTTACCTGACACAATAAGATAAACCAGTCTTGGTTGTCTATAACTGATCAATTCAAATCAAGAAGCTCAATAGATAGTTTTTACGAGAAGTTTAAGTTGGAACATACCCCTATTTACAGATTGTTTAATTTTCACAGGTCGGTAAAGGCAAAATCTAGCACCCGATGATTGGGAGATTATTGGACAGAGACTGGTAAAGGGCTTAAAAGGCTAAGTCCAGCACTCTGCGTCTCGAAAATGTGTGATTGCCTATAAATAAATAAAGTTGTGCATTGCCACTAGCTATAGTTTTTAGCGCAAGTAATAAGGGCTTAATCTTAACAAGTGGTATTAAACTACTAGCTAACTATAACTTTTGACTTAAGTGGTAAGTGTTTGATCTTAACAAAACTGTTATATTATTTAACTTCTTAATTAATTGATAAAATTTATTAAAGACTAACATGGTACCCAATATTCCATCCGATACCAACATGCCATCATAGGTACGTAATTGCTTGATGTTACAAGACATAGTGTTCCAACTAACACAGTGCGAATATAGGAAAAAATTAAATTAAATGTGTTAAAATATAAATAGAAAGATGAGAATATAGATAGATATGTGTGAGATGATGAGTTTATTTATTATGAGAAATTAAGTTTTTCTTCGCCGACCACTTATTGTTACCTGGCTGCTGCGAATCTGCGATGTGTTGATCAAAGTCTTCCATTACAATAACACTTGAGTTGGATCGATCATTAGTGGATCACATCATTGGAAGGTTGAACTTAACAAGTCAACTATATTCCCCTCCCTAATTAATAATGTCTCCAAGGTTTCAACTTTTAACAATGACTGCCACTTCTATTACTACCTACTAATGTCTGTCCATCTCAAAGGTTTACTATGTATACATGTTCCTCTATATATGTACTGTCGTTTGAGTGTGATCACATTGCTAGATGTTAATTCCAGCGTACTTCCCTAATCTTTGGTGACAATTGCAAATTTAGTGTCAGACAATCGTTTTTGCCATTTAACACTCTAGAATGACTTTTACGATCAAACCCTATTTTAGGCAAAGGTATTTTCGTCTCTTCAAAAAAAAATATAAAATTTTTCAATGAGTTAATTCTAGCGGAGATCCCTTGTCATTGGTGGCAACTCCAAATTTAGTCCTCCGTTGGATTTAACTCATTGGAATAATAATAATAATAATAATAATAATAATAATAATAATAATAATAATAATAATAATAATAATAATAATAAAATTGAATAGGCGAAAATACCCTTAGCTTGCCTAAAATAGGGTTTGGAAAAGTCATTGGAATTGAAGGACCAAAAGTGTACAAAATATGATAGTCTGAGGTGTTAAATTGTAAAAACGACAGTCTGAGACTAAATTTAGAATTGTTACCAAAAACAATGGACCTCTGCTGAAATTAACTCTAAGGGAGTATAACAAACAATACTAATGACGGAATGAATGCCATAAACTTATAACTTAAAATAAAAGGTTACATATCTTTAATCTTTAATTTACGAGAAAGCTCACAACTGCTAGTCACAGATGCACTTTAGGTCAAACCCGCATTGTGACCCTAGTTGGTAAATGACTAAATCAATCTAAGTTGTATATGACTGACCAACTCAAACTAAGAAGCTAATGCTAATAAACTACTCCCAGGATGAGTCAAATTTAAAACTTTTATTTTTAAAATAAAAGTTCACCTATATCTAATCTCCAATTTCTCATATTCCGATCACTCAAAACGTGTATATAAACAATCCCCATATCTAATTTTAAGTACTTAATTATTTGGCCAAGCAACCCAAGCCTATATATGTAAAATGACAAAAACTTGTGTGAGACTGTCTCACTGTGAGACGGGTCGGGTCGTGGGGTAAATGTAACACTTATACGCACAAATGTCATACTTATATGCTCAAATGTAATACTAATTAGGAATAAAAATTTTGTTACTTCTAAAAGTAAATGTAATACTTTTATGGGAAAATATAATACTTTTACATTTCGATTTAAAAGTATTACATTTTTTCTCAAAAGTATTATATTTTCCCTTATAAGTAAGGAAAAATTGTCAACATTAGTTATTATGAAAAATGTAACACTTTTTATCTTATAATTAACAAAAATTGTATTCTTAATTAGTATTATATTTGAGTATATAAGTATAACATTTGCACATATAAGTGTGACATTTGCATGGTGCTTTGACCCGACCCGATCCGTCTCACAAATAAGGATCCGTGATACGGTGTCACACAAGTGTGACCCATGTACAATTGTACATTATGATATGTTTTGATTGTGTTGGGATTGCATTGCCGACCTAGTATAAGAAACCACGGCAAATATATAACCCAATACCATCATTTCCATTATGGTAAGATTATCTAAGAGATTAAGGAAGATTTTGTGGCCATGCTAATATTCTTAGGATAATGTTGGATGATATGTTGATCACTTTGATTTTCACAGTGTCCAGTAGGACTAAAAGAGGGTAATTAGGATAAACCAAATCCTAGGTGGGGTCAACTAATGTTGTTCCAAGATCCACCTGTCCCCTCCCTAGCTCTCCCAACTCTCTCCCTACTCCACAAATTAACTAATAAAAAAACATTAATTGTACTCTCAAAAGTATATATTTTTGGCACATATTCTATATTAATTTAAGGGTTAATTTCATTTTTGGTCTTATATTTATAGGTGACAGTCCATTTTTAGTTTTTTTTTTCTCAAAACATTCACTTTTGATCCTAGTATTATTGTGGCATGACCATTTTTGGTCATTCATCAACAAAACTGTTTAAATTTCGCCAAATACAAGAACATTTCAGTCTTCAGTTTTGATTTTTTTCAAAAAAATAAACATAAAAAATATAGCGGGTCAAACTATTTTGTATAAAAAAAAAGATCGAAATGTCATTGTACTTAACGACATTTTAATGGTTTTCTTGACGAATGACCAAAAATGATCATACCACAATAATACTAGGACCACATACGGATGTTTTGATAAAAAATGACTAAAAGTGGACTGTCACCTATAAATCTATGACCAAAAATGGAATTAACTCTTAATTTAATATAAAAGAAATACTAATGATTGAATTAGTCAATACATAAAAAAAAATTATGAAATAAAATGAAAATATGTATATGAAGAATAAAATGCACAGGTGTCTCAATTAGCGCATTGCATGCATAAACCTCTAGTTTAGACTATAGAGGTTGAAACCCAATCTCAAGAATACTTACTGTTTTGCCCATCGACGTTGTAGAGGAGATAAATGGTAAGAGTTTATTATGTTAATGGTCATAAGAGATCCAATTTTAAACTAGGAATTGAATTTTCATCCTGTAATTATAAGCACGGTTAAGATTTGTCTCACACACTCTAACTTTTGCGCGACTAGCTAAGTTTTAGGATAATAAGACCAACAATATAGAAGAGGGGTAAAAAGAATTGTTGAAACCTAATATAAGTATAGCATTTATAGGGAAAGTTAATCTTGGATGGATATGATATAGGTAACCCTATATGTATATGTTGTTTTTGTGGCTCAAAGAGTAAGCTAAGCTAAGGTAAGGTAGCTTTATGGTCCATTGGCCTTATCCACCAAACGTGGTGAGACTGTAGCTAAAGTGCCAGACATTGGTGGACCCAAGGATATGCCACCAACCAAAGCTTAGGCATGGGAGCTTAGGTTTATGGGTTTTGAGTTTGGCCAAACATCACAACATTGCACGTTATGTGTTTCCTTGGATATGTCCATATCACAAACCCTAGTGGGGATGCCCCAGCCCACATTTATTCTTTTGCATTATATTTCCCACCATTTTTTTTTTTTTAGAATTTTGACTATATATTAGTAACTAATTAAGTGATTCATCATACTTAAATTAATAAGTATCTCGGGTGTATGTCACTTCAATCAAGTTATATATATACATTTCATTTTATTTATAGTCTATTTAATTATCTTTTGCTAAATAAAAAAAATATTAGTTGACACGTAATAATATGTTAACTGCAATCTACAGACACGTACTCTGTAATATTTTAACAATATGTTATGCGTCTATAGTTAACATGCTATGTGTTTTCAACTTATTTACAATCTCATAAACTATTAAGGGTAGATACAAAATATGTCAATTGTACATACATAACTTTTGGACTATGGTCTACAAAGTATGATGGACCATGATCCATGGTATAACAATTGGCATTAATGAGACTAGTTCTAAATTAATATGATAATTTACAATTGGGGTATCAACATATAAAATGTTAGATTTATTTATATATAAAAGACAGTACAAAATTTGACATGCATTTTAAATGGTATGGTTGAAAAATATCTAATTTCCGTTTCTGGTATACTCACCAACCATACAACTAGGCTTTAGATTCTTGGAATGCCGACATGCTGGTTAGTTGGAGAAGAAATAAATAAATAAATACACACATACATACATGCATAAACACTACACTGATATTTGTATTTTACATGATTAATGAGACTAATCTAATTATTTAAAAAAAATGAGACTAATCTAATTGAAGTCGAGTCTCATTTGAAGCGTTATTGCATGTATATACATAAGTTCAAAAAATCGTACTTTATATATACATATACTAGCTAGTGTGTTATTGGGACGATAATAGCCTTATAGAATGGAAGTACAAAAAAAAAAAAAAAAAAAGTTTAAACTGTTACACTGTTTATGGTATGGAAGTGAAAATTGAATCATTGAATTGGACAAGTCAGAAATAGATTCGACAAGTTGAAGTGGTTTTTATTCCATTAGGAAATTTATTTAAGCATATTTGAATATATGAATGATTTTGATGGAAGTTGACAAGCTAGTATTCCTAATTCTCAGGACCACCTCTATTAATAAATGGGAATTGAATAAAAATAAAGAACCCAACACTTAAGAGGTAAATGCTCATATATATATATATATATATATATATATATCTAGGGTTGCACTCTCGTGCGAACTCTCGCCCAGGTAAGAAATGAGAACGCTCCACAGCCGTCCACGTGTCCAGATCAACGAATCAGATGCAATTTTAAAAAAATGACGCGGTGGCATTTTCGTAAATAACTGAAACTTTGGTGCACCTAGTTTCACTTACAAGTGCACCTAGTTTCACTTAAAAGTGCACCTAATTTCACTTACAAGTGCACCTATTTTCGCACTTATTTTCACTTTCAAGTGCGAGTAATTTACCTTGTTAATATTTATGCACATATTTTCGCAAATATTTTCACTTACAAATGTAAGTAATTTACCTTATTAATACTCATGCACTTGGGTGCAACCTAGGTGCACCTAGTTATAACATTAGGTGCACTTAGTATTGATGCTCACTGTACAATTCACTTGCACCTGTAATACATTTTACTTGCATTTGCAATACATTTTACTTGCACTTGTGCAAGTAATTTACTTTGTTAACATTCATGCACCTGGTTGCAACCTATGTGCACTTAGTTATAACATTAAGTACACCTAGTTATAACATTAGGTGCACTTAGTATTGATGTTCATTGTACAATTTACTTGAACTTGTAATACATTTTACTTAAACGTGTGCACCTATTTTCACTTGCAGGTGCAAGTATTTTACCTTGTTAACATTTATGCACCTGGGTGCACCAATGTGCACCTAGTTATAACATGACGTGCACCTAATTGTAACGTTAGGTGCAACTACATTCCGGACACGTGTCGCGCTGTGATTCGTCCGCATTTCTCTCCTGGGCGGCCAGTACGCATTTGAACGCGATCCTATATATATATATTTATTTATTTATTTATTTATTTATTTATATTTATAGGATGTGTCTTAACAATTTACAATTTTATAGGTTAAGCTAATTTTATACTTCTTTATTCTTTTATGATTTCAACCCTTTGGCCGAACTCCATGCATTATTTTAGAATCAAATATTATTGTATAATAACCCAGCTTGGTTAACGTGAATAGTGTGCACTCTCATCTCTTAGAAGAAGTCGGGAGTTCGAACCCCTTCTTGTAAGAAAATATCAATTTGACCAGCACTTTGCACTTAATTGTCTGTTCGACAAGGATTAGTCTGAGTATGGTAGGATTTAAAGGTGGGTGCATCCCTCTTAATTGAACTGGTCCGGTGGAATTAGTCTCAGTATGACACCTCGTGATATAACCAACAAAGTAAAATTATTAATTTAGATTAATATATATATATATATATATATATATATAAAATGAAGCATATATACAATTGAATTGTGTGATGGGGAAAGGTAAGAGGTAGGTTGATAGAGAGGTTTCAATCTAATTTGCTTTTTTAACACGCACCCAACTGCCAACTGGTACAAAAGAACAGTACATACGTCAATTTCTCGAATCTAAAACTATCTTTATCACTGTTCATACAAACACAGTTCCCAGAAAGCTAGCGAGAGTGTCGTTTGTTGGGTCTTCACTTTCAACACCTCATCCCCAATCTCCGACACTCATCAACCTCACCTCAGATCACCGGCGCACCATGATATGATGATGATTAATTATATATGAGGTTTAATTAATTACTTTGGCTGAGGATTAATCCCATATATGATATTATTGTTTCTTTTGTACATCTGCAATAATAATGTCGTATTATGTGTTGCATGCATGCATGCATATTTAAGAAAAAAACATGTTTTAATAATAATCCAAATTAGACAGCAAGAAAAACAAGACATTAGAAATGCGACACCCTTTGTTGTTTTGGGGTTTTGTGGTTCAGAACGGAAGACGACAGCGTCCTCTGCCTAATCCCTATCGCTCCTCGTCCTCGTCCTCATCCTTAAAGCCTGTACCGCTGCTGTCCTTTACTTGTCTTCATCATTTTTAGCTTATTAATTTACAATATTTAGTAACAAGCTAAGGGAAATCAACAACCATACTCAGAATATGCACTGAATAAATCCTGTTTCGCGATCCTGATCAGTAAAAGTTGTTCATAATTAACTGTCCAAACCAAAAAAGTCAATAGAGTAAACTTGTAATTATTATCAAAACAACAGTGTAATCAGCTTGGTTAAAGTTGTCCCTAATTTACAATATTACTCCATACTTATAACTTACTATATAAATACATCATCTATTGAAAATTTTTAGGTCGTCGAAATGGGTTAGAATCTATATTTATAATATCTAATATAAATATACAATCATGTATATTATATTTAATTATATTAGCTAGCATGCACCTATACGTTACACTGTGAGTCTGTGACGTCCAACTAGATATGTTATATTTAGTTGTATTGATACTTTTGACACAAGTTTCGTTAACGTCGATCCTATAAATTTTTATAATTTAAAATCAAATTAAATATGGTTCAAGGTAGAATTTGAACAACTTTATGATATGGATAGAACTTTAAACTTTTTAATCACACATATTATATCTGTTGTAAGTTAATTGGTTTACCACCTCTTTTTACAGGCTGAATTTTTATCATATTCCATTTCTCTTTCTCTCTCCCTGCTAGTTCTTTGTATGCTACAGTGTACAGAGACAGATGAGGCAAACCATGATTATATAGAAAAAATAAAGATTGTAGTAATAATCAAAAGAGAACCTTTTTGGTTTTGGTTTTTTCTTGTGTATAATCAAATGCTTCCACCACTACTACTACTACTGCTACCCAAACCTCATCCCTCACTGTATTCTTGAATTTTACACACTGCTATAGTACTTCTTGTTTGGCTAAAAACACATACTTTACTTCTATTGCTCCATAAACTCTGAAACATTATTTTTTTTTGGTGGGCATTTGTGAGTGATAGTGTTGTGTGGGAGTTGATGTCGAAACCCTTAGAGGAGCATGATTACATAGGCCTATCAGAGTCCCCTTCAATGGAGACCTCTGAGAAGAGCTGTGTTTCATCAGTGGAGAGTGAGGGGAAAGGCAAAGATTTGAACTTGAAGGCCACTGAGCTGAGATTGGGGTTGCCCGGTTGTGAGTCCCCAGAGAGGGATAATGGGTCCCCCCCGGTGGGTGTTTTGAGGGGTTTGGTTTCTGGGGCCAAGAGGGGCTTCTCAGACACCATTAATGGTGGTTCTGGGAAGTGGGTTTTCCCTGGGAGTGGTGGATCTGAGGCTGATATGCCCAAAGGTGCTGCCTTGTTCTCTCCTAGGGGTGTCAATGGTGGTTCCAAGATTCTTTGCCCTGAGAATAATACCACCCAGCAGTCTGACGTGGCTTCCACTGTTTTGAAAGAATCTGCTCTGCCATCCCCAACCCCTAGGCCAACTCAAGACCAAAAGCCTCAGGTTTCTTCTGCACCTAGCCATGGGGTTGCCCCTGCTGCAAAGTAATTTTCTGATTCTCCTTCTATAAATTTATCTGTTTATTCTGTTTTTTGGTTTGATTATTTGTAATAATTATGAAGAGTATGTTATTCTTGGGAAAATTTTGTACTTTTGAAGAAGTTCTTATTTTCCAAGTATGGTTTGAGAAGACACTGATCCTGAAATCTGTGGATTTTGAGGTGGTTACCTTAATAACTATGTTGTTCACTTGTTCTGTTGCCTTTTGGTCTAATTCTGAATTTACTTGAACCTGGAAGATCAGCTAAGTTGGATAAGATAAGAAACAGGCTAAGGTAGTTTAGTTAAGTACTTAAGTAGCTAGTTTCCAAGAGTCCTCATGTTTCTCTTGTCCTTGTGATCTGGGACAGGGCCCAGGTGGTTGGATGGCCCCCAATTCGATCATATCGGAAGAATTCAATGGCTGCTAATCCTCCCAAGACGAAGGAAGATTCGAATGGAAAATCGGGATCAAGTTGTCTCTATGTCAAAGTCAGCATGGATGGCGCCCCTTACTTGAGGAAAGTTGACCTCAAGAACTATAACAGCTATAAGGATCTGTCTGTGGCCCTCGAGAAAATGTTCAGCTGCTTTACAATTGGTATGGTAACTCGTCTCTCTAGCTTGCTTGCTTTATAGAATACGTTTTTTACTGTCACAGATAAACGATTAAGAACTGATATATGGGTAAATGTTAGAAAATGTTAGTGTCTCATTATCTTTGTAGCATATTAGTGTATCGGTTTTGAATCATATGACAAATTCCTGCCCGAGGTTGTTAGCAGATAAACAAACAAATTCTCTCACAATCATATATGTAAGAGTCGTATTCACAGAGTTAGTTGATTTATGGTTTAACTCAGGTCAATATGAAACACAAGGGATTTCTGTCCATGATGGTTTGAGCGAAAGTAGATTGATGGATATTCTACACGGTTCAGAATATGTTCTTACCTTCGAAGACAAGGATGGTGATTGGATGCTCGTTGGCGATCTCCCATGGGAGTAAGTCGATCTGCAAAATTTTTACTCTGAATCTTTTCAATATTCACATCTTTCAAGTACCAAACAATAATTTCTATGCCTCTGATCTTATTCCGATCTGCAGCATATGATTTTCTCGTTATACTTTGAAAAAAGAAAATGATTTTGTGATTGTATATATGCTCGCTGATTTCAGGATGTTCGTGGATACTTGCAAGCGCCTAAGGATCACAAAAAGTTCAGATGCAATTGGCCTAGGTAAGAGACCTAAGAGAACAATTTGAACCTATATCAGACCATAGTTCTTGTTTTACTTTGTTCATTATTCTTGATCAATTTAACACGATTATAGAGTTGAGACGTGTCTATAGATGCTCTCTTTGTTGAGCATATAACATATAAAAACATAAATGTGCAGTATAACTATCAGTTCAGACTTTTATAATATACTTCGTGTACTCTTGTAGCTCCTCGAGCCATGGAGAAGTGCAAAAACCCCTAGACACGAAGTGGTCTGAGTGCAAATGGATCCATTTTCTCCAAGCAAACTGAGATTATAAAATGGATGCTAGAATGAAGGCATTGATCATCTGCATATGAAGTCAACCATCCACCTGGTGTTTTGTCTCTGTGTCAACTTCCTTGTACCCAAAACAAAATTCTAGTGAACTGAACTAATAAATAGATGTATTCATAACTATTCTAGGCTTTTTATAGGCTTTAATTTGCTGTGTTTATTTTCCTGTATTCTTATTTCTTTGCTAAGTGGACTGGACTCTACTATTATTAGTATTATACATTGTAAATCAGTGGTATGCCTTACTTCTGTAACTCTCCTTGTTCTGCCACAAAAGCCACAATTTTATATTAGTTCTGCACTTCATATATGTCAATATGCCAAATAAGAAAGTTCATTATACTCCTAAACTTTTAAATGTAGCAATTAAACACATTAACATGTGATTTTTGTGTATCTAGGCTCAATAATCGACTATTCACCTATAATAGTCAATTATTAAGGTTCTAGCATGCGAAACTATTTTTTTTTCAAAAAAAAAAAAATTACATATGAATATTCAAAAAAAAAAAAAAAAGCATGCGAAAGTATTGATCCACAAACAAATCCCTAATAATCAGCTATTATGTATGAATAGTCGGTTATTAGGCTCAAATGCACAAAAATCACCAATGTTTAATTGCTACTTTTAAAAATTCAAACATCTAATGGACTTTTCGTAAAAAGTTCAGAAGTTTATTTGATTTTTTTTTCCAAAAATAAATAAAAGAGTTTGATTAGGCTCGAGAACAATTTGTGTCAAATATTAAAATGCTTGAATTTATAGCTATATTCATTATTCAAGCTACTCAAGTTAAGCTCGGTTCAACGGTAACCAAATCGAATTTAAACATTCATCAAATCCAAGTCGAATAATTTGGCTTTCTGAGTAACTCAGTAACATTATAGAATTGGAAGGCAGGAAAGATCTCCATGGCAGAAATCTGCTTACATTCACTTGCAGACAATTAATTAATAAGAAAATTTTCAAGAAAACACCTCAGTTGCTTCTCTTCCAACTAGTTCAACTTTCAAAAGGATGATGGCTCAAAGCCTCAAAAAGTAGTGACAATAACAATACAAACTGGTGCAAAACCAGAAAAGTCTGATATAAGAAAGCTAACAACTTTGCACTACAACAAAAATGAATCTCTTGAGTATACTCAGCAACAAAAATAGTTTGAATCAGTTACCTTTCTCTCGTCTCGTCTCGTCTCTTCATTCGCCAAGCGTAAACCTAATGAACCTCCTGACCTTTACGTTCTCCCCGAGAGTCGCAACAGTTTGCTTCACCAAATCCTTCACCAAAACGCTGTCGTCCTTAATGAAGGGCTGCTCCAGAAGAGTAAGCTCTCCAAGCCTTTTTGAAACCCTGCCCTCCACGATCTTCTCCCTTATGTTCTCGGGTTTATTCTGCAGGTCTTCTCTCTGCATTTCCAATTCTTTCTCCTTGCTCACAGTGCTCTCGGGAATATCTTCACTGTTTACGTACTGTACCTGTGGGCACGCCACAACTTGCATTGCTAGATCATCAACAAGTTCCTTAAATTTTTCGCTTCTCCCCACAAAGTCAGTCTCACAGTTGACTTCAATCAGAACCCCTATTCGGGCGTCATGGATGTATGACCCTATCCTCCCTTCAGCCGCAAGACGGCTAGATTTTTTGTCAGCGGTGGAGAGGCCTTTCTTCCTGAGATACTCCTGTGCCTTTTCTAGGTCTCCTCCGGTTTCAGACAGAGCTTTCTTGCAGTCCATCATGCCAGCTCCGGTTTCTTCACGCAATTGTTTAACCAATGCAGCTGAAACAGCAGTCTTGGGAGCCCTGAGTTGAAGCATTGAATGTTTCAGTTCATGGAAGCACACGTAATCCAGTACATCAAAGTAATTAAACAGAAAGGAAGCGTAAAGGTGTGAAAGGAAACAAACTCCAAAATATCATTCCAGAATTATCTTTCGTTTTTTTTTTTCATGATCGACTTTAAAGACACCTAAGAAATAATACCACCATAACCAAATTTAACAAGAATCACATTTCAGAATAAGGTAGAAACTTACTCAACAGTTTCCTTGGCTTCAGCAGCAGCAGGCTCCTCCTTAGCTGGTGGTGGCACACTTTTAGCGGCAGTCTGGGCAGCCACCTCTGCAGCGAAATCTTGGCTTTTTTTCTCTAAACCTTCCCCAAGGTTGTATCTCACAAATCTCTTGACTTTGATGTTCTCTCCAATGGTTGCAATGGTCTGCTTGACCCAATCCTTGACCACTACTTTATCATCCTTAATATATGGCTGCTCCAGTAGAGCAAATTGCTCGAGCCTCTTCCTTATCCTCCCATCAACAATCTTAGATCTAATCTGCTCCGGTTTTGACATTAGATCTTCCTTCTGCATCTCAATTTCTCTTTCCTTGTTGACAATCTCTTCAGGAACATCTTCCGTGGCAAGATACTGTACTTGAGGGCATGCAGCAACTTGCATGGCTAAGTCATCGACCAATTCTCTAAATATGTCTCCTCTAGATACAAAATCTGTCTCGCAATTCACCTCTATCAGGACGCCTATCCTACTGTCATGAATGTAAGAACCAATTCTTCCTTCAGCTGTGGCTCTACTGGCTTTTTTATCTGCGGTTGCCAACCCCTTCTTTCTAAGATACTCCAGAGCTTTAGCAATGTCCCCGCCAGTTTCAGAAAGAGCCTTCTTGCAATCCATCATTCCAGCTCCTGTTTCATCACGCAACTGCTTCACAAGGGCTGGAGAAATAGCAGCTACACTCCATGGAAAATTGTAATTCATCAGTATAATGGACTAGGCATAGAAAACATGTTTATGGAGAAAACAAAAAGGAAAACAGGTGAAGCAGATATAAATAGAGTACTTCTGGAATTTCTTTAGTGTCAGGGTATTTATTAATAATTATCAATAACCAGTATGATCACTACCCGCTTTCTTCTGCTTCATCCATATACTTTTAATGTCCATGCTTCTTTTGTCCTTTCATCTGCTCTTATTATTCCCATAATATTAATATGACTGGATTAGAAACTATGTAAGTGGTCCTTGTGGGTTGCAAAGAGCAACCACCCACTTGTGAGGCAGAAGCAACAGGAGAATAAACAAGATTAGGAGAAAAATATAATACTTAGTCCAATATAATTGAATGCATTGAATTGTACAAAGAACTACAATATTGATGGGTGTTTACACAAAATTGGGGCACACGATAGGGAAACTAGAAATCCTTCCATCTCTAAGTTTCCAAATAATCGGGAAGTAAAGAAATCAAAAAATTCCTAATAGTTCTAATATTCCTAATTTAAGTTATGCAACCATCCTAATCTCTATTTAGGAACACTGTAACTATTATAACACTACTGAGTGAACATAAATTAAAAATTTGCTAAAACAAACAAAGACCAGCTTGGAGGTATAGATATTGAAGATAAAACTATAATTGCAGAAAACTATTAGGAGTTTCTCAACACCTTTCAACATGAAAGAACAACTGAGAAGGAAAAGATGCAAACCTTTAGTTTCTTTCTGCACATCATCCTCTACAACCGAACTTGCAGTCACAACTTCTCCACTAATCTGATTTTCTATATAAGAAGAAGGGGTAGTCAGCACAAGGAATTCATGTGACAGTTTGGACAAACTTCAGTTTCAGTTTATTATTATTCACACAACAACATCAGATGCCAAACCAAGTGTGATAAGTTAGCAATATCTTTTTGGTATATTTAGGAGTTTACAGTAGTACCTCCAGACTCTATAAAACCCACTTTGAGAAAATCATGTAACTAATACATCACAAATTACAACAGGTAACTGAGATAACAACTTTTGTTAAAGGAAAAAGTAAAAAGAAGTGGCAACAAACCTTCAGTCAAGTTTTCGTTGTCTTGAGAAACAGCATTCTGTTCACTTAAGCTTGCAGTACTGCCATTTTCCAGCAAATCAGTTCCACTTGGTTCCTCTTCACCTTGAGCATCGGTTTCTGCAGCATTAACTGCAGATGGCTCTTCACTTATTTGATCGATTGTAGTTGTGCTCACTTCAGGTTCTGCAAGCTGATCTGCAGTTTCACCTTGAGCATCGGTTTCTGCAGCAATAACTGCAGATGGCTCTTCACTTAGTTGATCGATTGTAGTTGTGCTCACTTCAGGTTCTGCAAGCTGATCTGCAGTTTCACCTTGAGCATTGGTTTCTATAGCATTAATTGCAGAGGGCTCTTCACTTAGTTGATCTGTTGTAGTTGTGCTCACTTCAGGCTCTGCAAGCTGGTCTTCAGTTATAGGCAATGAATCATCCTCAGTTGCAGAAGGCTTTTCACTTGGCTGATCTGTAGTGATTGTGCTAGCTTCAGCCTCTACTGTTTCAGAAGATGCTTCCAATTCTTCAACTATGTTTTGACTTGCACCATTTGCTTCTTCAAGAGAATCAGTAATGTGGCTATTGACATCCTTGTCCTCATCTGTGGTTGCCACTACTTCCTCATCTTTGACTACAGTTTCAGGCAAATTATCATCTTCCACTGCAGAAGGCTTTTCACTTAGCTGATCTGTGGTGGTTGTGATAGCTTTGGCATCCTTGTCCTCGTTTATCGTTTCTGTAACTTCCCCATCTTTCTCCACTGTTTCAGACAGTGTATCATCTACCATACTAATGTCCACACCTGCTTCATTGATATCTTTTTCTGACTTTTCAGCCAGAACTTCCTCCTCCCTCTTATCTAAAAATGCAGAAATTTCTTTATTTTTGCGAAAGGCTAATAAAAAGGGATTAGTTGCTTTGTAGATAACACCTTGGTTGAGCACTGAGTCCAACTCTCCGGTTGCTTCTTCTTTCTTCATGGTCAAAGTTGCCTGTCCTCTAGTAATGCGCAAAACACGGACACTAACTTCCTGACCTACTTGCAGTGAAGAGCCCCCCATGATTTCCCCAAACCCTTCATCAGCCATCTCCGATGTTGGCAGGAACCCCTCTTCCCCTTCAGGAAGTGATATGAAAGCACCAGACCTGGTTAAATTCTTTACTGTTCCTTCAAGATCCTGCCCCTTCACAAACTTCGATGTCTTCTTGACATCGTCTCTTCTTTGGTTGTTCCTTTGAGGGGTTCTCTTAGGTGCTCTAGATTTATCACTGCTGGCAGGAGCGTCTTTTGGCTGTTTTTGCCTACTGGTTTCATCACTTTCACGCATAGTCAGTGATATCCGTCCTGTCTCCATATTCACTTCGAGTAATCTCACTGTTACCTCTTGTCCAACAGAAACAACACTAGTAACATCCTTCACAAAACTGTTACTCAAATTAGAAACATGAACAAGCCCATCTGTGAAAGCTCCAAAATCAACAAAAGCTCCAAATGGCTGGATTGATCTGACCTTCCCCGTGAAAGTTGCACCTGGAATCAGATCTTCATTCTTAATAGGAGGCATCTCACTCTTCCTAGCAGGCCTTGAACGTCTCGATGGAGCAGGGGTGGGACCGGCATCTGACTTGACAGGGGATTTTTTGTTCTGTTCATCAACATCGGGTGAATTTTCTGGTGCTTCCGTAGGACTCTTATCTACAGTGGCCGAGTCTGCCTCTTCTACTGCTACATCAGTCTCAGCTGATGACACTACGGGAGTTCTTAATTTAGGCTGTATATCAAAGCCAACTCTCAAGTGGGGAAACAATCTAACAGGTGTCGAAAACGGTATGGCATATCTTTGGGTAGATAATGTTTGCCTGCCAGGTTTCTGAAAAACGCTGCACCTTGTTAAAAGATTGTTCTTTCTGCTAATGAGGATATTGCACGGAGTTAGTGAAATACTGTTAACTGTAGTGGGAATCACAGGAGCCATGCTGAATGAATATGTGAAGTAGGGTAACAAGCACGAGCTATACGAGTTTTTGCATTATTCCCTCACCTGTAAATCAACGAAAGGGATAAATTAAATCCAGCCAGCAACTGGAATGTTGCATTAGAAAGAAATATGCAATTCATGTGTTCTTTTTCCAGCTTCCTCTTTAAAAAAGACTTAGCAAAAGTCAGTAAAACAAGCCACCGATATTAGCAATCAATATATGTAACCTATATCACACCCTATCAACATTTAGCTTATTTTGCTAACTGTAAAGTCACACCTTATAAGCATTCGGAGAACTGGTAATAATCATGCCTGCTGTAGGCACCATTAGGATAAAAATTAACACCTAAAGAAACCAATTACTTAATGAAATTCATAAATACATACATACATAAATTTTATCTTAGAACTTCTATCAGCCAAAGTACAATTTGACTAAGGTAATTGAGAAATCACACTTAGAATTTAGATGCCATTAAACTATTCCTTTACAGTCATGGAGGCTCCACACAAATCCTACATACCTAGCTAATGTGATATTTCAATTCCATATAAACTTCATAAACCAACTTCTTCACAAACAACCAACAAAACATGTTTTCAATGCTAATCTTCACTCCATATCACTGTATCAAATTAGGCAGTCTTTAAGTTGCTAAAGTTCATGATACTGGAAATGGGGGTCAAAATTAATTCCTAGGAAGCAACTTTCCAGTTTCCTCTATCCACCCATCAAAAATTTAGAAAAAGCTAAACACTTAAACCAAATTTATTCCACACTTTCCAGCATTTTAAATTCATCCAACTAAATAAGCCTCCTAACCCAAATCCAAAATCCTTTGTTATTTCCAAATTCTCAAACTATGCAGCCCAACCACAACATTCAATGCTCAAGAATTACAAAAAAAAAAACATTAACAATGAACTTCAATCAGCAAAAACCCAAAGAATGAGAGGAAAAGAATGAAATTTAGCAGAAACCAAGACTCATCAACCAATTTTAAACAATTGGGACCAATGCACAACACCAAAAAATCGTAGCTTTACATTAGTATAGTACCAGAAAGTATGGAATTGAAGAAAATTGTGGGATTCCGAGGAAAACCCAGCTTTATGTGTTTGTGTCACCGCTTAGCAGAGGCCTGTGTTTATTGTAGCGAGTTTGAGTGTTCGTTGGTATGGGTAAAGAAGTAAGAGGGAAACGAGCGGTGGGGCTTCAAATCCTTATCCTGCCATCATCTGATTAACACCGTGGCTCGCGGCTCGCGTGTTGGCTTGGTTTCACATACTCACTATTGCGTGTTGGCTTGTCGACTTGTTTTTCCCACAGCCACACTGAAGAGATATTGAGATACGGAGCCACCAGGGCCGTTCCAAATATTTTGGAGGCCCTGGGCGAAATTGAAAAAAAGGGCCCCTATATGAACATTTTGTTTTCTTCTTTTACTTTTTTCACTTCCGAATGAATGTTTTTTAGGCAATATTGTATAAAATTATTATAAAATCGATATTAATAATTAAAAAAAAGGAATATTGTCTATTGAGTATTTTACATTTTTAGGCAGATTAGGCAGGCAGCACTGCAGCAGGCGATTAGGGCATTATCAATATCATCATCAATATAATCTTGATTACGTACTCAAGTTTTCATTAGATTGTTCAAGATTATCTGGTTTGGTCTCTCTAAATTTTCATTTCATTATAGGATCCTACTATATATTTTAATAAATTTCCTTTTTTACTTCCGGATAAATGCATTTTAGACAACATTGTATAAAAACATTTATTATGAAACTGATTTTAAAAAAAAGAGAACAAAAGCACCTGGCACTTATGAATCAATCAATCAAAAATCTTTAGTTCGTCCAAATGCCCAACGATAAACATGACCTTCAAATCCCTGCATATAATAAACCTAATAAATTTACAATTTCATTTTACATAGAAATCCTAATAGATAGAATTAAAACTGAAATAAAATTCATAGGCAAACTGTGTAAAACATATAAATCTTAACCAATAGAATTAAGCAAATAAGCAATCAAATTAACAAACTATTTGATGAAGATAGTACCCAAAAACTAGGCAAACTTAGGCAAAATAGCAAGGCTAAACTGCACCAAAGATGGAGTCATGGAGGAAAATGGTTGTTCCTTCAATCCTTCTACTGATGAGCTGCCGAAATGAGAGAAGAAGAAAAATGGTTTTCTTCTCTTCCTTCTCTTCCTTCGCCTACAGCCTACTGCTTCTGGCAACCGAACTCACTGCCTTTCTCTATTTGCTCTGTTCTTCCGAAAAATGAGAGAAGAATGGGAAAATAATCCCTCTTTTGTTGCCCACTCTACTGAAACAACATGAAAAAGGTGGAGTCCCTTAAAAAAAACAAACATGAAAAGGTGGACTAAGTGGAATCTTTAGCATTCCTCCACCAATAAAGACAAAGAAAGCAAACAAAAATAGGTGGGAATCCTTGTCCTTTGTCTGCCAGCCACTTCCCTTTCTTTTATGCAGAATTTTTTTTTTTTCAACTTCTTTTATGCAGAATTTTTTTGTGCAGAATTAGTAGTATATATATGTATGACCTATGGCCTATGGGCCCCTAGGGAGATGGGGCCCTGGGCAGGTGCCCAGGCTGCCCCCCCCTTTGGGCCGGCCCTGGGAGCCACTTATCCGCCCACTCAGCTCATTGCAGCCAGCCGAGGCTGTTTTGGTAAATAAATAAAAATCAGTTTATCTATTTCTCTTTTCTTTCTTTTTTTTTTTTAAAAATACTTATGATTATTTATCAATAGTATATGTTTTATATTTTCTCAAATATTTTTAATCTAAAGAATTTAAACTCCCTCCCACCACCAGAGTTCAAACATATGATTACTCATTTGGAATGGTAATCAAAATATCATCACACTATATGGTAAAAATTATGTTGGTGTAATAATGTGAAATGATAATTTGTACATTTTAATTTATTCCTTGTAAAATGATAAGAACGCATTTTCAAATTTATCATCTTTGACTTTTTATTTTTTCATTTATGTACAAACTTTAATAACGGAATATTTCGTTAACTATTTATTATTATTAACTTACTCATTGTAAAATATTTTTTAAAACTTTTTAATAGTAATAATAATAATAATAATTGATAGACATTTTATTTTTATATTATTATAGTAATTAAATTAGTGTACACTAAATGGAACTCGTGTCTATTTTTTTTTTTCTATTCTTTTTTCAAATCGTTTTCTTCTTTGTATTAAGAATTAAAATATAATACTATTTACTTAATTTGATTTGTATCTTTAGTGTTGATTCTTTACAATATAGTAATTGTTATATACTTTCTCAAACATTTTCAGCCCAAAGAATCTAAGCTTCTACCACTAGGGTTTGAACCTATGCCCATCCATTTGGAATGGTAACCGGATGCCATCATACTACATGCATGGTAGTTGGCTATACATTAGATTTCTTAGCTTACACTAGACTAATTTTTAAGTCTTTAGAACTCATGTTCAAGAATCACTTTGTCATTCTTGAAATCTCTTGAAGAATTATGTCTTGAAGATGAAAACCCCCAGTAAACTTTTATGTATACCAAATAATCATAATACTGAGGATGCAGAATGACCAGATCTGAATATCTTTGGGAAATGACTAGAATATGGTTGACTTAGATAATAATGACATAAACTTTTACAAATATGGGATAATTTTATTTTTTTTATAAAAATATTATATTTGTCGTCAATACAATTCCTTGTACAATTGTACTTGTTATATGATAATTTGGATCCAAAGCTAGGCACCAGAAGTGCCTTAACAACTTAATTAATATATATGCAGGAGCAATTAATAAGGCATAATATAACTCAACTCGCTAGATAAATGTATTCTCTTTAGAACACGTACACCATTAAATGTTAACCATGTAGGTTACAAATGTGTGTTTGTACAAAAGAGAAATAAAAATAATGAGATGGTGTGATATAGAGCGAGTTCTGGAGCCCAAGCATTCACACAAAGACCCATAATTGATTTTAATCAAATACACTCTCCCACAATAGATGACATAAAGTTCCGCTACTTAACATCATTGTCTTGCGAGCAAATAATAAATTTAGATATTGTTGGACATCAGCCGAGTTGGCTGATTTCAGCCCATGCTCGATTCGAGACGTGGCACTATGGCTTACCATGCATAAAGGGATGTGGTTAAATGGTTAATGTCCACCTACTTATCACCTATTTGGAAAAGTCTCTAATTGATTTAAAATTCTCAAAATGAGGGGAGATGAAAATTGCAACATGTATATCATTGAATTACAAAGGTCTTTTTATGACTTGAAACGGTTAATGATTGACTAAGTATTTTCCTTCCTGAAGAAGGAATATGTAAATAATGTGTGTCATTATGTGATCATTAAAGAGTTGCTAATTGAGTTATTTATTTATTATCTCATTCTATGTTGATTGTATAAATAAAATTGAAATCCATAAAGAGCTTGATGACATATAATATTAGTTCATGCCTAAAGACAGAGTTTGAAAGAAAGACTTGAGAAACAAAGTATTGTATGGACTTGTAGTAGATCGACTAGAGTATCTCATTGAAGAAATGTTACACACGAATTAGCCTACATTGAAAAATATTTTTAAAATGTTTTATATGGATAAGTAGCATGCATGTACTTATCATACTAACGGTTGCCCGGTAATCTCTTGAAGCAGATCGATAAGGAACCGTTTAGACTCGAAAAGAATAATGAGAACATTCTGGGACTAAATATCCATTACTTCATTATCATTGGAGCACTACTTTAGAACCAAAAGTTTTATAATCGCAACATATATGATATTTACAATGAAATTGTTAGCAACATTCAATGTTCCTCCTATAATGAAATATAATATTGGAATAGTATTTAACATATAAATCCTCTTATATCTTCGAGATACAAGGGTTTTGGTCTTTATGTGAGAAACTAATATATAGTTTTGATGGCTTACTTGGGTTATATTTATTCTTTTGCATTATATTTCCCACCATTTTTTTTTTTTTTTACAATTTTGACTATATATTAGTAACTAAGTGATTCATCATACTTAAATTAATAAGTATCTCGGGTGTATGTCACTTCAATCAAGTTATATACATTTCATTTTATTTATAGATATTTAAATATATATATATATATATATATATATATATATATATATATATATATATATATATGATAGATACTAGTTTCGACTTAATTGGATTAATTAATATTAGTAACAAAATTACATAAAACTATTTTTGAAATCCCAGTAGTAGAGATATATATACCACAGTATATATTTTGTTATTGCATCATAAATTTCTTCAAATAAAAGAAATAATAGATTTGATATCAATTGAACAAATGGATAAAATAAATTAAATGAGCACATATACAAAATTAAGACAATGTTTTTTTTTTCATGTCATTGAATTAATTAACTTAACATTTTAATTTTTAAAAAAAAAAAAGAGAAGAAGAAGGAGGTGAGAAAATTGTATGGCCACCAGCTAGCTAGGTAGTTTGTGTAGCAAAAGAGTTATGGATATCCATAATTTAGGTAGTTTGTGTAGCAAAAGAGTTATGGATATCCATAATTGTAGGCATTTTAATCTCAGTTTTACGTACACTGCAAATACTGCATAACACCAAGTATATATATCTAAAGAGGCAGGACGAAGAAGATCAGAATAAAAACAATTAAGTCCATTGGAGAAGCCAAATAAAATTATAAAAAGAGTTTCTCCAATGGCGTCAATAATATCAATAACTACTACACTAGCTTATCTTCTTCTTCTTCTCCCACTATTATTCTTGGTTTCCACCGCCTATGCTGCTGAGAATTCATCCGCTGATGGAGATGTTTTTCTTCCATCAGCTGTGAAAGAGCCTTTAGCCGCTCCTGCCCAGAAACCAGATTTGGAGATGGATCCTTTAGCCTCCAAGTGGGAAATTGTAACTCAAAACGTGGGTGTTTCCGCCATGCACATGCAGTTGATGATAAACAACAAGGTTGTCTGGTTTGACACCACTAATCTTGGTCCCTCCGCACTTATGCAAAATCCTAGGTGGTGCAGAAAAGATCTCAAGGGACTTGATGACTGCTGGGCTCATGGCGTTACCTATGATCCCTACACCGCTAAAGTTGTCAAAACACTCGGGGTAAATATATGTCATATCTGATGTGTAATATACATGATTGCACTCAATACTGTACTGTGGGTATTTGATAAAAAATAAATTGTTAATGTGTAAATTGTATTTTTTTATGTTTAGCTGACCCTGAATCCATGGTGCTCATCGGGAGGGCTGTCGAGCACCGGAAAATTGATAAACACGGGAGGCTACGACAATGGTATTCGAGGAATTAGAATCGTGGATCCCTGCGATACCTGCGATTTCAGGGAAAATATTGGACTTGCTTCAAACAGATGGTAAGCATGCATTATATTGCAACACTACAGTGATGATGTTTTTTTCTATTTCTTAATTTACTAATTAAAATGTAAAACTGGAAGGTATGCTTCTCAACAAATGTTGGAAAATGGTGATATTATCGTGGTGGGAGGGAGAAGATCTCCCAACTATGAATTTATCGTGCCAGATCAGCTTAAATTCCCAAACAAACAATTTCCACTTCGGCTGCTCGTGGAAACCACCGACGGCCATCTGGAGAATAATTTGTATCCATTTGTGTACCTTCTCCCCGACGGCAACGTCTTCCTCTTCGCCAACGATCGCTCCATTATTTTCAACCCTAGAACCGGACGGACCATTCGGGAGCTCCCCAAGCTACCAGGGGGATCTCGGAACTACCCGGCGTCGGGGCAATCGGCGCTTCTTCCTCTCAAGCTAACGCCGAATACCAAAGCCAATGATTTTGTGAAGGCGGAGGTTATTGTTTGCGGCGGCAATACACACGAAGCCTTCAAGGTCACGGAGAGACCACCGAGACAATTCCCGCCGGCGTTGAAGGATTGCGGCAGGATTGTTGCGAATCAAGTAGGGGCACAGTGGGAAATTGACGAGATGCCGTCGAGGAGGGTTATGGGAGATATGTTGATTCTCCCCAACGGGGATCTCCTCCTTCTTAATGGCGCACAAACAGGGACCGCGGCGTGGGATGCGGCTGAGGAGCCGAATTTCACGCCGGTGCTTTATAGCCCTAATAAACCGAAAGGGAGTAGGTTTACTCAGTTGAAGCTTACAAGAATCGCCAGAATGTACCATTCATCTTCTGGGGTTATGCCCGATGGTAAGATCTTAGTCGCCGGAAGTAACACCCACGCTACCTACGATTTCAAAGCCAAATACCCAACCGACATGCGTGTCCAGAAATTCTCCCCACCCTACTTAGCTCCCGCACTGCAAAAGTTCCGCCCGGAGATTGTGGACATTACCCCAAAGCAATTGGTTTATGGACAGAATTTCAAGATTAATATCAGGCTAGATGTTCCTGCGGACATATCCGGTATTAAGGTTACCATGTATCCGCCGCCTTTCACCACTCACGGATTCTCTCAGGGTCAAAGGATGCTCATTTTGGGACTCACCTCTGTGGCCAACAAAACCATCTCTGCGGTGGCGCCGCCCTCTGGCAAGCTCGCACCACCAGGCTACTACTTGATCTTTGTTGTGCATCGTGGCGTACCTAGCAAGGGAATGTGGGTGCATATTAAATAGAATAGAATAGAATATGCCCGCACAGGTTGGGCTCGCTTGTTCAATAGGCAGTATTTGAGTGCATTTAGCCCTATACTGTTATCTACATCCTCTCACATGCTTTATAGTGGTGTCATTAGGAGCTTTCCTTAGGGTTGATCGAGAATTCAACCTTTTTGGGAGAAGTATAGAATAGAAGATTGGCATTGAATTTTTTTTTTTTTTACCTCAATACTTCTGTAATCTTGTACAGAGTACCATGTAATAATATATAGAGAACCAACACTTTTTCGTTAATCACTTATGCACTCAGTTCTTAAATTCTTTACATTAAGTTTTATCAAACTAAAACATTAAAATTTATAATAGTTGATTAATAATAATAATTATAATAAAAGTAATTTAATATTTTTTTAACTAATTTATTATAATAAACATAAATTAATAAATATAATAATTTTGTTATTTCCCGTGAAATTAAGTTGTACGTGTTTTTTTTCTTTTCTATACAAGTCATAAATTATGCTTAAAATTTATGAAAATATAGAGCAAAGGTGGGTAAGTTAAAGTGGAGAGCCAGAAGTATTAAAGGAATGGCCATAGGAATGGGCGCATCATGACATCGTAAGATGTCTCGCCCGAATGAATTAGTTGGTACTAGAAATGTTAGAAAAAGTGAACGAAAAGAGTAATAAGAAATGAAAAGGACAGAGACACTTCCCAACCAGAAAGCAAAGTTCCCACTGATGGTATACTTAGTGTAAGCGAGCTCTAAGATCACATCTTTGGAATAAAATCCAATAAAGTAGACAATATAGAGTAGGTAAGTTAACCATATTGAATGGATCGGAGTAGGTTTTTGTGAAATTTGGTCAAATTTGTTTTGGCCCTTAGACCACTTACTAACTTCGGCTTCCACCGCCGGCCTCCGGCTGGAGCTCTAATGGAGCTTTGAGTCGGCGGTTTTAGTCACACCTTCTACGTTTGCTTTGGCTCTTCTTCCGCCCCGACCACCGTCGGCAGCTCCCGCTTCCAACCACCGCCACAGATCTTCTTCTTCCGTTTTCTTTCCCTTTAAATAAAATAATAGTAGGTAGGTATTGAGGTTTGTGTTCGTACTCCCAACCCTACTTTGGCTTTACGACTTTTTATTTTCTCTATTATTGTGTTTTCCTCTCGTTACTTTCACGGGCTTTTTTCCTCTCGTTACTTTGCTTTTCATTATCATTAGCATAAATCATTTAGTTTGGTTTCGCAGTGTTGATCTTATCCTGGGCGAGCAAAAAAGTATGATGACGAAGACCCAGATCTTTGATGAAGCCTTAAACTCCTTGAAGGAACATAGCTTCCTAGTTATGAAACCCCAAGTTTTCTATAGCATAGTTAGAAAAGTTGTTCTATGTCTGACGGTAAGGAATGATTTACCATTTCATTGATCGTTGATGTAAACGTTTTATGTTATGAATTAATGGAATAGCTACATCTTCAAAAAAAAAAAGTTTTGGGGATCTCCACAAATTTTTAACAGAGCACACGAATGTTGCCTAATGTATCAGAGCACTTAAATGTTACCTAACAAATGCATGCATAGAGTTGATGAGCAATTATTGCCCATATTTGCATGCGATTCGGATTATGTGCCTAGCTAACTTCAATTAATAATTATTTGCATATATACTATTTTTTTTGTCAAACCACGAAGTGTCCTGAGTAAACCCTAACTGATGTAGGAGACATCTTTAAACTTGTACCAATGTACCATACTCAGACGACTAACCCCCCAATGGCTTCTTTATTTCTTCATGTTCAAAACAATAAGATTGTTTAGATTCAACGGGATCCAATCCCATCCATTTTTTTTTTTCAAAACTTGGACTTATATTGTATCATAACACGGATATCTAGTTAGTGAAATAGAGTCTAACGTGTGATTTCCGCCGAACATAAAGGAAAAGGTTCTTAAGGTTTGTGGAAACGTGATATATGGATATTTGAATTCTAGCAATTTGAAAATAGATCAGGATCGTCGGATGACTTAAAATTTAAAATGAAGTCGGCGGATCTATATGTAATATGTATATCGATACGGATAGTAGAATCGTATTGTATTAGGGGGTTCTTATTTTAGATCTAACCAAGTTGATGAATTACTCCTAAAGGTTCCCATCAAACTAGTGCTAGTTGATGAGAATGACTTCGGAAACAGCAAAGTTCAATTTTTCTGGGGTATTATCTAAATTCCAATAAAATATAATCGGATCAAGTATGAGTTGGCGATCAGAACATATATGGATAGAACTTCTACCAGGGTCTCGAAAAATAAGTAATTTCTGCTGGGCTTTTATCCTTTTTTTAGGTTCATTAGGATTCTTATTAGTTGGAATTTCCAGTTATCTTGGTAGAAATTTGATATCGTTTTTTCCATCTCAGCAAATCATTTTTTTCCCACAAGGGATAGTCATGTCGTTCTACGGAATTGCGGGTCTCTTTATTAGCTCCTATTTATGGTGTACTATTTCTTGGAATGTAGGTAGTGGTTATGATCTATTCGATAGAAGGGAAGGAATAGTGTGTATTTTTCGGTGGGGATTTCCTGGAAGAAATCGTCGCATATTCCTCCGATTCCTTATAAAGGATATTCGGTCTGTTAGAATAGAAGTAAAAGAGGGGATTTATGCTCGTCGTGTCCTTTATATGGACATCCGAGGCCAGAGGGCCATTCCTTTGACTCGTACTGATGAGAATTTGACTCCAGGAGAGATTGAAAAAAAAGCTGCTGAATTGGCCTATTTCTTGCGCGTACCAATTGAAGTATTTTGAAAATAAGGAACTAAAAAATAAAAAACGCAAGACTACTTTGGTTCTAACTGAACTTGATGTTTCATCAGAACAGTCATTTAACCAAAGCAAACGTATATGAAACAAACATAAAACGAAACTCCTTTTGTGGTCTTTTATGCGTACGCAAATTCACACAACTCAATAACTTCAATACCAAATCGAAATAATAGATTCATCTCAGATAGCAAACCCTTTCGTTTTCTTTTTTTAAGTTCAATATTTCTTGGAATTGATACTTTAGATTAGATCTAGCATATCTTGTCAATCATTTTTTTTTTGGCAGTTTATTTTTCTCCCTTCTTTTGTATTCTTTAAGGATCAACAATTGGATTTCTTACTAAGAATAAGAATGATAACGAGCCAATTTCTGTTTTACCAGTCATTTTTTATCATCACAATATCTTTTCCTCTCAAGTATTCTATTCCTGACTATGGGTCATCAGTGAAATTTTTTCGAAAGATTGGATATTTTGATAGAATTTGATAGAAAAGTAGTTCGTTCGTCTCAAAAAAAGATTCTTAGCCTATTTCTTTCTGTATTCTTTCTAGATTCAAAGACTCACCAAGAAAATAGATTCATACCCTCGATCAAACTCATGAAAAAATGGCAAAAAAGAAAGCATTCACTCCTCTTTTCTATCTTTCATTTCTAGTCTTTTTGCCCTGGTCTAATCCTGATTACGAATCAATAAACCTGAAGAGTGAATTCTTCCTTTCGTGAAATTAGAGAAACAAAATTTCTTCTTCTAGGGGTCGAAATTTGATAATTCCAATATTGATAATAGAGTTTTCTAGCTTTCTCTATCGCCCGAAAAACCATTTTAGCTAATCCTGCGATAATCTGTAAGAAACTCTTTATATATCTATTTGAATTATTCAATTAGAAGACAAGAACAAAATACAAATAAATGAAGAGAAATAATAAGGTTGATTATCATATAGACTCATGTAAAAAGATGAAAAAGCCCATTTATTTAGTTCTACATTCTTTGCACTTATTCTACCTATTTCGTTTCGATTCCAAATTCTAGAATTCTATTACTATATAATCTAAATAAGAAAATTCTCTACGAACTCATAAGAATTCAAATTCTTCATTCTAATTATTACTTAATTACAAGATATCTTTAATTTGATATTTCTATTTATTTTATAGAATAGATTTATATTATAGAATAGATTTCTAGAAAGAATAACAGATACAAATAGTAAATCGGGGTACCCTTCTATGATGAACCTTCCCTCTATTTTTGTACCATTAGTAGGCCTAGTATTTCCGGCAATTGCAATGGCTTCTTTATTTCTTCATGTTCAAAACAATAAGATTGTTTAGATTCAACGGGATCCAATCCCATCCATTTTTTTTTTCAAAACTTGGACTTATATTGTATCATAACACGGATATCTAGTTAGTGAAATAGAGTCTAACGTGTGATTTCCGCCGAACATAAAGGAAAAGGTTCTTAAGGTTTGTGGAAACGTGATATATGGATATTTGAATTCTAGCAATTTGAAAATAGATCAGGATCGCCGGATGAATTAAAATTTAAAATGAAGTCGGCGGATCTATATGTAATATGTATATCGATACGGATAGTAGAATCGTATTGTATTAGGGGGTTCTTATTTTAGATCTAACCAAGTTGATGAATTACTCCTAAAGGTTCCCATCAAACTAGTGCTAGTTGATGAGAATGACTTCGGAAACAGCAAAGTTCAATTTTTCTGGGGTATTATCTAAATTCCAATAAAATATAATCGGATCAAGTATGAGTTGGCGATCAGAACATATATGGATAGAACTTCTACCAGGGTCTCGAAAAATAAGTAATTTCTGCTGGGCTTTTATCCTTTTTTTAGGTTCATTAGGATTCTTATTAGTTGGAATTTCCAGTTATCTTGGTAGAAATTTGATATCGTTTTTTCCATCTCAGCAAATCATTTTTTTCCCACAAGGGATAGTCATGTCGTTCTACGGAATTGCGGGTCTCTTTATTAGCTCCTATTTATGGTGTACTATTTCTTGGAATGTAGGTAGTGGTTATGATCTATTCGATAGAAGGGAAGGAATAGTGTGTATTTTTCGGTGGGGATTTCCTGGAAGAAATCGTCGCATATTCCTCCGATTCCTTATAAAGGATATTCGGTCTGTTAGAATAGAAGTAAAAGAGGGGATTTATGCTCGTCGTGTCCTTTATATGGACATCCGAGGCCAGAGGGCCATTCCTTTGACTCGTACTGATGAGAATTTGACTCCAGGAGAGATTGAAAAAAAAGCTGCTGAATTGGCCTATTTCTTGCGCGTACCAATTGAAGTATTTTGAAAATAAGGAACTAAAAAATAAAAAACGCAAGACTACTTTGGTTCTAACTGAACTTGATGTTTCATCAGAACAGTCATTTAACCAAAGCAAACGTATATGAAACAAACGTATATGAAACAAACATAAAACGAAACTCCTTTTGTGGTCTTTTATGCGTACGCAAATTCACACAACTCAATAACTTCAATACCAAATCGAAATAATAGATTCATCTCAGATAGCAAACCCTTTCGTTTTCTTTTTTTAAGTTCAATATTTGTTGGAATGCATCGAACTGGCATAATCTATTAATCTACACAAATAAAAGTTAGGCATTGGTCCATGTATAATTTAATATCATTTTCCACATATATATATACATTAAAGTGCAATTAAAATGATACTTCCTTATCTATTTGTGGAGTCTCCTATAAGGTGAAAAGGCCAGAAATTAAGGTTTGAAAGAAGAGAGGAAGATAGAGAACGCATAGGGACTCCATTTTGGAGAACTAGAGTTGGTAACACAAACTCTTTCCCCCACCAACAATCATAAGTATATGTTTTCACAGAAAAAACAATCATAAGCATATAACATCTACCAGTATTCTATAGGAAATCACAAATACCATTTCATAAGAAACAAAATTAAACAATTGTATAATTTTGAGATGTTTCAAACCAGCAAAATCTCCAAACCTCTACTATACCTTCCTCAGGTCCCACGCACTCTTCAAATTCTTTAATTTAAAATTATTATATTTATCAATTTATGTATTTATTTATATTTATTTATTAAAATAAATTAGTTAAAAATTATTTATTTACTTTTTATGATTATTATTAATCAAGTATTATAAATTCTTAATTTTTTGAAGTTTTATAAAACATGTAAAAGAATTTAAGAACTGAGTGCGTAAGTACTTATCGAAAATGTTGATTCTCTATATATTATTATATGGTACTCTGTACAAGATTACAGATGTATGGGGTAAAAATAAAAACTTCAATGCCCATCTTCTATTCTATGCTTCTCACACCCCGACTCAATAGAACATGTGAGTGGATGTAAATCACGATAACACAATGACTCAGTCTTAAAAATATGAGCCCAACCCGTGCGGGCATCTTCTATTCCATGTATTCTATTTAATATGCACCCACATTCCCTTGCTGGGTACGCCACGATGCACAACAAAGATCAAGTAGTAGCCTGGTGGTGCGAGCTTGCCAGAGGGCGGCGCCACGGCAGAGATGGTCTTGTTGGCCACAGAGGTGAGTCCCAAAATGAGCATCCTTTGGCCCTGAGAGAATCCGTGAGTGGTGAAAGGCGGCGGATACATGGTAACCTTAATACCGGATATGTCCGCGGGAACATCTAGCCTGATATTAATCTTGAAATTCTGTCCATAAACCAATTGCTTTGGGGTAATGTCCAAAATCTCCGGGCGGAACTTTTGCAGTGCGGGGGCTAAGTACGGCGGCGAGAATTTCTGGACGCGCATGTCGGTTGGGTATTTGGCTCTGAAATCGTAGGTAGCGTGGGTGTTACTTCCTGCTACTAAGATCTTACCATCGGGCATAACCCCAGAAGAAGAATGGTACATTCTGGCGATTCTTGTAAGCTTCAACTGAGTAAACCTACTCCCTTTCGGTTTATTAGGGCTATAAAGCACCGGCGTGAAATTCGGCTCCTCAGCCGCGTCCCACGCCGCGGTCCCTGTTTGTGCGCCATTAAGAAGGAGGAGATCCCCGTTGGGGAGAATCAACATATCTCCCATAACCCTCCTCGACGGCATCTCGTCAATTTCCCACTGTGCCCCTACTTGATTCGCAACAATTCTGCCGCAATCCTTCAACGCCGGCGGGAATTGTCTCGGTGGTCTCTCCGTTACCTTGAAGGCTTCGTGTGTATTGCCGCCGCAAACCAAAACCTCCGCCTTCACAAAATCATTTGCTTTGGTATTCGGCGTGAGCTTGAGAGGAAGGAGCGCCGATTGCCCCGACGCCGGGTAGTTCCGGGATCCCCCTGGCAGCTTGGGGAGCTCCCGAATGGTCCGTCCGGTTCTAGGGTTGAAAATAATGGAGCGATCGTTGGCGAAGAGGAAGACGTTGCCGTCGGGGAGAAGGTATACAAATGGATACAAATTATTCTCCAGATGGCCGTCGGTGGTTTCCACGAGCAGCCGAAGCGGAAACTGTTTGTTCGGGAATTTAAGCTGATCTGGCACGATAAATTCATAGTTGGGAGATCTTCTCCCTCCCACCACGATAATATCACCATTTTCCAACATTTGTTGAGAAGCATNAATGATACTTCCTTATCTATTTGTGGAGTCTCCTATAAGGTGAAAAGGCCAGAAATTAAGGTTTGAAAGAAGAGAGGAAGATAGAGAACGCATAGGGACTCCATTTTGGAGAACTAGAGTTGGTAACACAAACTCTTTCCCCCACCAACAATCATAAGTATATGTTTTCACAGAAAAAACAATCATAAGCATATAACATCTACCAGTATTCTATAGGAAATCACAAATACCATTTCATAAGAAACAAAATTAAACAATTGTATAATTTTGAGATGTTTCAAACCAGCAAAATCTCCAAACCTCTACTATACCTTCCTCAGGTCCCACGCACTCTTCAAATTCTTTAATTTAAAATTATTATATTTATCAATTTATGTATTTATTTATATTTATTTATTAAAATAAATTAGTTAAAAATTATTTATTTACTTTTTATGATTATTATTAATCAAGTATTATAAATTCTTAATTTTTTGAAGTTTTATAAAACATGTAAAAGAATTTAAGAACTGAGTGCGTAAGTACTTATCGAAAATGTTGATTCTCTATATATTATTATATGGTACTCTGTACAAGATTACAGATGTATGGGGTAAAAATAAAAACTTCAATGCCCATCTTCTATTCTATGCTTCTCACACCCCGACTCAATAGAACATGTGAGTGGATGTAAATCACGATAACACAATGACTCAGTCTTAAAAATATGAGCCCAACCCGTGCGGGCATCTTCTATTCCATGTATTCTATTTAATATGCACCCACATTCCCTTGCTGGGTACGCCACGATGCACAACAAAGATCAAGTAGTAGCCTGGTGGTGCGAGCTTGCCAGAGGGCGGCGCCACGGCAGAGATGGTCTTGTTGGCCACAGAGGTGAGTCCCAAAATGAGCATCCTTTGGCCCTGAGAGAATCCGTGAGTGGTGAAAGGCGGCGGATACATGGTAACCTTAATACCGGATATGTCCGCGGGAACATCTAGCCTGATATTAATCTTGAAATTCTGTCCATAAACCAATTGCTTTGGGGTAATGTCCAAAATCTCCGGGCGGAACTTTTGCAGTGCGGGGGCTAAGTACGGCGGCGAGAATTTCTGGACGCGCATGTCGGTTGGGTATTTGGCTCTGAAATCGTAGGTAGCGTGGGTGTTACTTCCTGCTACTAAGATCTTACCATCGGGCATAACCCCAGAAGAAGAATGGTACATTCTGGCGATTCTTGTAAGCTTCAACTGAGTAAACCTACTCCCTTTCGGTTTATTAGGGCTATAAAGCACCGGCGTGAAATTCGGCTCCTCAGCCGCGTCCCACGCCGCGGTCCCTGTTTGTGCGCCATTAAGAAGGAGGAGATCCCCGTTGGGGAGAATCAACATATCTCCCATAACCCTCCTCGACGGCATCTCGTCAATTTCCCACTGTGCCCCTACTTGATTCGCAACAATTCTGCCGCAATCCTTCAACGCCGGCGGGAATTGTCTCGGTGGTCTCTCCGTTACCTTGAAGGCTTCGTGTGTATTGCCGCCGCAAACCAAAACCTCCGCCTTCACAAAATCATTTGCTTTGGTATTCGGCGTGAGCTTGAGAGGAAGGAGCGCCGATTGCCCCGACGCCGGGTAGTTCCGGGATCCCCCTGGCAGCTTGGGGAGCTCCCGAATGGTCCGTCCGGTTCTAGGGTTGAAAATAATGGAGCGATCGTTGGCGAAGAGGAAGACGTTGCCGTCGGGGAGAAGGTATACAAATGGATACAAATTATTCTCCAGATGGCCGTCGGTGGTTTCCACGAGCAGCCGAAGCGGAAACTGTTTGTTCGGGAATTTAAGCTGATCTGGCACGATAAATTCATAGTTGGGAGATCTTCTCCCTCCCACCACGATAATATCACCATTTTCCAACATTTGTTGAGAAGCCACCACGATAATATCACCATTTTCCAACATTTGTTGAGAAGCATACCTTCCAGTTTTACATTTTAATTAGTAAATTAAGAAATAGAAAAAAACATCATCACTGTAGTGTTGCAATATAATGCATGCTTACCATCTGTTTGAAGCAAGTCCAATATTTTCCCTGAAATCGCAGGTATCGCAGGGATCCACGATTCTAATTCCTCGAATACCATTGTCGTAGCCTCCCGTGTTTATCAATTTTCCGGTGCTCGACAGCCCTCCCGATGAGCACCATGGATTCAGGGTCAGCTAAACATAAAAAAATACAATTTACACATTAACAATTTATTTTTTATCAAATACCCACAGTACAGTATTGAGTGCAATCATGTATATTACACATCAGATATGACATATATTTACCCCGAGTGTTTTGACAACTTTAGCGGTGTAGGGATCATAGGTAACGCCATGAGCCCAGCAGTCATCAAGTCCCTTGAGATCTTTTCTGCACCACCTAGGATTTTGCATAAGTGCGGAGGGACCAAGATTAGTGGTGTCAAACCAGACAACCTTGTTGTTTATCATCAACTGCATGTGCATGGCGGAAACACCCACGTTTTGAGTTACAATTTCCCACTTGGAGGCTAAAGGATCCATCTCCAAATCTGGTTTCTGGGCAGGAGCGGCTAAAGGCTCTTTCACAGCTGATGGAAGAAAAACATCTCCATCAGCGGATGAATTCTCAGCAGCATAGGGGGTGGAAACCAAGAATAATAGTGGGAGAAGAAGATGAAGAAAAGCTAGTGTTGTTATTGATATTTTTGACACCATTGGAGAAACTCTTTTTATAATTTTATTTGGCTTCTCCAATGGACTTAATTAATTGCGTTTATTCTGATCTGATCTTCTTCGTCCTGCCTCTTTAGATATATATACTCTGTGTTATGCAGTATTAGAGGTGTACGTAAAACTGAGATTAAAATGCCTAAAATTATGGATATCCATAACTCTTTTGCTACACAAACTACCTAGCTAGCTGGTGGCCATACAATTTTCTCACCTCCTTCTTCTTCTCTTTTTTTTTTTAAAGTATTTTAATAAAAAGTTAACATATATTTGATCGCTGTACTTTAGCCATTTATCATGTCAAATTGCTAAAAAATTACAAAGAGCACCGATTTTCATTATGTTTTCAATACAAAATGCTAAACATAAAAGTGCTACGCTTAAAGCAACATTTTTTGACTTGGTAGTTTGGAAAAAAAAAACATTTCTCTTTTGTCAAAACCTTATTAGGGTGCGTTTAGTTCACATGTGAATTGGAATCGGGATGTGAAGCAAATATCTGGTAATGGTAATGTGTTTTGGTAAAAGTATTTTGCATGTTTGGTAGTAATATAATGGCATCCAAAGCATTAAAAAAAATCAAAACAAAAAACTAAAAGTACTAATAATTCAAACTTAAAAGTTAAATTAGGAATAAGATGAAATGATACCTATTTTTAATTAAGGAATGAGATTTTTAATTGAAGGGGTAAGCAAATCTCATAATTGTGTTTTAAAAAGTTGTCAACCAATTGAAGTGCTCTCCTCTTTGGTTTTCAATTCTTCACGGCCGCCACCTCCGTGAAGCAAGCGGATCGGAGGCGGCGTCCACTTTCATTCACTGTTTTCTCCTCTATCTCTACCGCTACTGGTCGTTACTCTCTTATTTACGCACTGTTATTTCCCTTTGCTTTGTTTTATTGGTTTAATTTTGTTTGCAGTTTTTGTGTTTTTCCTCTCGTTGTTTTGACGAGTTTCTTCCTCTCGTTTACTTGGCGAGTTCTTTTTTCATAATGTGTGAAACGATAAAACTAGTCATAGCGTACGTGAATCTCATCCTGGGTGACAAACATGACAATGAAAAAGAAACTCCTATGAACTATGATATGCAGTTCAGCCCGATGGAGATATTGTCAATGGATAGAAGAATGACGATGGAGATATTGTCAATGGATAGAAGAATTGAAATAGATACTCAGGTGGTGTGCAAGACTATTCAACCAGTACCGGTCTTGGGTACGTTTGACCAAATCATTAAAGAAGCTTTAAGTTCCTTCAAAGAATTCAGCTTAAGTTTGTGAAACAGTTTGCGAATCAAGTTTTTTATGCTAGGGAAGTTGTTTCTATGTCTGACTGTAAGGAATGTTTGACCATTCCATTGATCTTTATTGTACTCGTTTCAACCTATGATTAATGAATTAGCTTCTTTATTTTCAAACAAAAAAAAAAATTTGTCAACCAAATACTAACTATGATTTTGATTTTCATTCCTAATATATAAACCATGAACCAAATACACCCTTATTATTGTTATAAATGTTAATATATTATTAAATAAAAAAAGAAATAATTAATTCAAGACTATCACAAAATGATATATAGTAAATTATCCCTTTCCATGCCAATTCATAAAGAGATGTGAGATGCATGATTTACTCATTTACACTATGCAAATGGGAGCAAACATCTCTCTTTTTATTGAGGATTCCATGCTCCTTAAGTAAAATTACCAATGAAGGGTGCTATTATATGATTAGTGCACAATTCGTGATAAAACACACAAACTTAATTGAATTCGTACAAATTGAAGCTAAGCCTATTCATAGATATTGCATGGTTAGTGCATAGTTAACCTTATTAATTGTTTCCTTAACAAGATTTCCATGTTTGTTTGCATGTCCATGAATTAATTAACTCTACTGAGAGAATTTTCTAGCCATCAGCTAGTTTATAACAAGTGTTATGGATATCCATAATTTTAGGCCTTTTAATCTCAGTGTTACACTCCATAACATCCATCAGTATATAAGAAGAGGCAGGACGAAGAAGAAAAACATGTCCATTGGAGAAGCCAAATAAAAAGAAGAGTTTCTCCAATGGCGTCACCGCCATTAAAAGCCCATCTTCTTCTTCTCCAGCTATTCTTCGTCTCCACCTGGGCCAATTTATCCTCTGTACAACACTTTGGTTTCCTTTTCGGAGATGTTTTTCATGGTCATCACAGAGATTCAGACGCGGAGGTGCCTATTGAGCAGCAGGCATACCATCGCCAAAACCCAGTGCCTATTGAGCAGCAGGCACACCATCGCCAAAACCCAGTGCCTATTGAGCAGCAGGCACACCATCGCCAAAACCCAGATTTCGAAATGGATCCTTCTGCCTCTTCCTGGGAAATTGTAACAGAGAATGTGGGTGTTTCAGCCATGCACATGCAGTTGATGATAAACAACACGGTTGTGTGGTATGACACCATAAATCTTGGTCCCTCCGCGCTTAGGAACAATCCTAGGTGGTGCAGAAAAGCTGCCAATGGTCGGACTGACTGCTGGGCTCATGGCATTATCTATGATCCCAACACGGGTAAAGTTGTCAAGACTCTTAAGGTATATATACATGATTGTACTAGATACTGTACGATTCTGGCTTATTAGATAAAAGTTTGTTGTTGTTGTGGTGTATGTCCATTATATTATGGGTAAGTTTTATGTATTTTTATTGTTTAGATGAACTTGAATCCATGGTGTTCATCGGGAGGTCTGTCGAGCACCGGAAAATTGATTAGCACCGGAGGCACCGACGATGGTCTTCGAGGTATTAGAATCCTCGACCCCTGCAATGACTGCGACTTCCAGGAAAGTGTTGGACTTTCTGCAAACAGATGGTAAGCCCGCAATATATAGTTTCTTACTTCCTTTCAAAATATTCATATATTATTGTAACTTAATGTATTTATGTTCTTAAATTTCCTTACCCACAAAAGGATATATCCTTGGGAGCAACCGGCAGAATTTGTAGGAGTGATAAATCATAATGATTTCAGTCACCAATAAAGTGTGAATACTAGTGTCTAGTATTTACATAGAGTGTGGCTTGATTTCAATCGCCAATGAGATGAGAAGACCACTGTCTAGATCCACAAAAAGCTCACCATATCGAATTGAATGAAACTTTCTCAGACTACTTGATTTCAGCTATCCACCAATATTTATTGTCCATATAAGGAGCTCACCGAATCAAAATGTGGCTTTCACTAAGACTATCTATTTAGACTCATTTTGCTTTGAAACCTGTTTGTTAAACTCACGCGCAGGTATGCTTCTCAACATATGTTGGAAAATGGTGATTTTATCGTGGTCGGGGGGAGAGGAGCTCACAACTATGAACTTATCCCACCAGATCAGCTTAAATTCCCAATCCAACAATTTGGGCTACCGCTGCTCATGGAAACCACCGACGGCCATCTGGAGAATAATTTGTATCCATTTGTGTACCTCCTCCCCGACGGCAACGTCTTCCTCTTCGCCAATGATCGCTCCATTATTTTCAACCCTAGAACCGGAGAGACGATTAGGGAGCTCCCGAAACTGCCAGGGGGGTCCCGAAACTACCCGGCGTCAGGGCAATCCGCGCTCCTCCCCCTGAAACTCACGCCGAATACTGGGGAGCATGATTTCGTGAAGGCCGAGGTTTTGGTCTGCGGCGGCAATACGCACGAAGCCTACAAGGTCACGGAGCGAGCGCCGAGGCAATTCCCGCCGGCGTTGAAGGATTGCGGCAGGATTGTGGTTAATGAAGAAGGGGCAGAATGGGAAATTGACGAGATGCCGTCGGGGAGGGTTATGGGGGATTTGTTGATCCTCCCCAACGGGGATCTCCTCCTGATTAATGGCGCGAAAGCCGGGACCTCCGCCTGGGACGCGGCGGAGGATCCGAATTTCACGCCGGTGCTTTATAGCCCGGATAAACCTAAAGGCCAAAGGTTTACCAATTTGAAGCCAACTCAAATCGCCAGAATGTACCATTCCTCATCGGCAATTTTACCCGACGGTAAAATCTTAGTCGCCGGAAGCAACACCCACGCTAACTACAACATGAAAGCCAAATACCCAACCGACATGCGCGTCGAGAAATTTTCGCCGCCCTACTTATCCCTCGCCCTGCAAAAGTCCCGGCCGGAGATCTTGGAGGACTCTTCAGACAAGCATTTAATTTACGGACGGAATTTCAAAATCCAAATCAAGCTGGACGCCGATGTGGACATGTCCGATATTAAGGTCACCATGTATCCACCGCCGTTCACCACTCACGGGTTCTCCCAGGGCCAGAGGATGCTGATTTTGGGTCTTAACGACGCTTCCAACAAAGCCATCTCCGCCGTGGCGCCGCCCTCCGGCAAGCTCGCACCGCCAGGCTACTACTTGATCTTCGTGGTGCACCGTGGTGTACCCAGCAAAGGAATGTGGGTGCATATTAATTAAATACAAGATCAGATGGGCTTTTAAAAATCTTTCTTGTACAGAGTACTATGTAAAAATTACAAATTTATACTCACAATAAATGACAAAAAACACTTCATCCTGACCTATTTCTCCCTAAAAGTGTTAATAGAAGGTAGGGCTATACCCGTCCGACTCCAGTGATTTATCTGTTGCCATGGAGAACACATCTTCCTTGACTTCATCAACTGTAAATGGTCGAAGAAGTTGTTTTTGAAGTTGTTGATTATCCATTTCTGTAATTTTTGGCCCAAAATCATCAAGAGCCTCATCCACATGAACCACCTTATTATTAATTTTCATCATATAATTGGTGCTTTATAGCAGAATGCTAGTTAGTACTAGCACACGCAGTCTATGGGGACACTCATTTCTCAATTTTTTTTGTACTAAACAAAAATAATAGGCCAGTGCACTTACTACTTTAATGTGTAAGTGTGGGGAGATTAATAAGTTAAGCGCTAATTCTTACTACTTTTTTTTGTGAGAGAGGAGATTTAATAAGTTAAGCGCTAATTCTTACTACTTTTTTTTTGTGAGAGCAATTCTTACTACTTTTATGTGCATAATTGACATCAAACTCATATAATTTTATGTTAATTGGAAGCTAAGTATGTGTGCTTATTTGATCCTTTTGTGTCATTTAGGTGATTTGGAGGCATTGATCGTAAGAAAATTGGATCCCAATTAGATGTGTTTTGAAATCATATTAGCACAAAGGTGAGTTTTGAGAGTCATGAGAGGTTAAGAAAGTGAAAAAAGAGCATGTTGGAGCATCACGACATGACCTGGGGAATCAAAAGAAGAAAGAAAATGAAAAATATATATTTTGAAGTGATAGGACTGGTCCAAACATTTTATAGGTCCGGAGCGAAATTAAAAAAAAAAAGAAAAAAAAAAAGAAGAAGACTATGCCTTCGTTATATGAATATATGAATGTCAATATAATATTAAGTAATAATAGCATGGCACTTCGAATTCGATATTCAATTTTTTTTATTGTTTTTAAAAACAAAAACATTCGATTATGTATCGAGAGAGGAGTATGAACTCAAAGGCATTTCCGATTTTCTCTTATCTATCGGGAGTCCAGTTCAGCGTCACAAACCTTTTTTGTTTTCATGCCAGGGGGTACTTAAGAATATGTAAGTCACGATTTTTTCATTATTTGATCGGATCAAAAAAGAAACTTTGGGATTGCTAGAGACAAAAAAATCATAAATAGAACTATATAAAGCAACGGAGCCATCATAATATTTTTCAACTTCTCCGAAAGGAAGGGTGGCAATTTGATTAAAAAAAAAAAACTTAGATGAAAAAACTAAAATTAAAATTTAATAATACAAAAAAAAACGATAATATGAATTAGAAAATTACAATGAAATGAAATTGCAAAAAATGAAACTGCTTTAACACATACAAGACCATGTATAAATCTCGTTTAATGATAATAGGACATATATATCAATTTTTTTACTTCTCCATATTCATTTGCACCTATGGTCATGAAAATTTTGAGGTTTTATGAGTGTTCAATATTAATGTTAAAAAAAAATTGAAGTTAATTCACACTATTTGTATTCATTATCATTTTAAAAGTTAACCATCAAATGTCATTTGCAACTATTAATATGATTATTGTACCATTCATTCTCAACTTATATAAATCCATTAATGACAAATCAAATTTCATATTTCTTCCTATTCATTTGCACCTACTATAGTCCTGAAAAAGAATGAAAGTTAATTCACACCATTGCTTTAATTTAAATCTTATAAAATATTTCCTGATTCTTAAATCTTTTAAGAACTTTGTTGTTTGTAAAATCTTTACTGCTTATAAGATCTTTTTGAAATTTAGATAAATTTGAGCCAACAATTACAAAATAAATTTTCATAGCTAAGCCTAAACCAGCAAACACCTCGACAAAGAGGGCCCTTCAAACATGGGCCCTAAGCGGTTCGCCCAGTCCGCACTGGCTCAGGATTGGCCCTGCATGCACAGACTCACTAGTCATAGCCATGAATGCCAATTTGACAAAATTCTTAACCGTGTGATGATACGATAATGTGTGAAAGCACTTAATTAATTACCTACAAATTGAAACCTATTAATAGATATTACATGATTAGTGCATAATTCATGATAAATCACACAAACTTAATTGATTTGTACAAATTGAAGCCTATTTATAGATATTGCATGATTAGTGCATAGTTATCATTATTAATTCTTTCCTTAACAAGGTTTCCCATGTTTTTCTGCAGTCCATGAATTAATAATTCTACATTGAGAGAATTTTCTGGCCATCAGCTAGTTTATAATAAGTGTTATAAATATCCATAATTTTAGGCCTTTTAATCTGAGTATTACACTCATAACATCAATCAATCAATAGAAGCAGAAGGGAGAAGAAAAACATGTCCATTGGAGAAGCCAAATGAAAAGAGTTTCTCCAATGGCGTCACCATCATTAAAACCTCATCTCCTTCTTCTTCTTCTCCAGCTATTCTTGGTCTCCACCTTTGCCGATTTATCCTCTGTACAACACTTTGGTTTCCTTTTCGGAGATGTTTTTGATGGTCACAGAGATTCAGACGTCGTGGAGGCCGAGGTGCCTAGTGAGCAGCAGGCACACCAAAACCCAGATTTCGAAATGGATCCTTCTGCCTCCTCCTGGGAACTTGTAACAGAGAATGTGGGCGTTTCAGCCATGCACATGCAGTTGATGATAAACAACACGGTTGTCTGGTTTGACACCATAAGTCTTGGTCCCTCCGCACTTAGGCACAATCCTAGGTGGTGCAGAAAAGATTCCCATGGCCGTACTGACTGCTGGGCTCATGGCATTATCTATGATCCCGACACCGGTAAAGTTGTCAAGACTCTTAAGGTATTACATACATGATTGTACTAAATATTATTCTGACCTATTAGATAAAAGTTTGTTGTTAGGTAAGTTTTTGTATTTTATTTTTTTTTTCCTGTTTAGTTGAACTTGGATCCATGGTGTTCGTCGGGAGGCCTGTCGAGCACTGGGAAATTGATTAGCACCGGAGGCTCAGACTATGGTGTGCGAGGTATTAGAATCCTCGACCCCTGTAATGACTGCGACTTCCAGGAAAGTGTTGGACTTTCTGCAAACAGATGGTAAGCATGCATGCAATAGTTTCTTACTTTCTTTCAATATTCATATACTCTGTATTATTGTTAAACTCACTCGCAGGTATGCTTCTCAACAAATGTTGGAAAATGGTGATTTCATGGTGGTGGGAGGGAGAGGAGCTCACAATTATGAACTTATCCCGCCAGATCAGCTTCAATTCCCAATCCAACAATTTGGGCTTCCGCTTCTCATGAAAACCACGGACGGCCATCTGGAGAATAATTTGTATCCATTTGTGTACCTTCTCCCCGACGGCAACGTCTTCCTCTTCGCCAACGACAGGTCGATTATTCTCAACCCTAGAACCGGAGAGACGATTAGGGAGCTCCCGAAACTGCCAGGCGGGTCCCGAAACTACCCGGCGTCGGGGCAATCCGCACTTCTCCCCCTGAAACTCGCGCCGAATACTGGGGAGCATGATTTCGTGAAGGCCGAGGTTTTGGTCTGCGGCGGCAATACTCACGAAGCCTTCAATGTCACGGAGCACCCGCCCAGGCAATTCCCGCCGGCGTTGAAGGATTGCGGTAGGATTGTGGCGAATGAAGAAGGGGCAGAATGGGAAATTGACGAGATGCCGTCGGGGAGGGTTATGGGGGATATGTTGATTCTCCCCAACGGGGATCTCCTCCTCATTAATGGCGCAAAAAACGGAACCTCCGCCTGGGAAGCGGCGGAGGATCCGAATTTCACGCCGGTGCTTTACAACCCGGATAAACCTAAAGGCCAAAGGTTTACCGAGTTGAACTCAACTAAAATCGCCAGAATGTACCATTCCTCATCGGCGGTTTTACCCGACGGTAAAATCTTAGTCGCGGGAAGCAACCCCCACGTTATCTACGACATGAATGCCACTTACCCAACCGACATGCGCGTCGAGAAATTCTCGCCGCCGTACTTATCCGCCGCCCTGCAAAAGTTCCGGCCGGAGATCTTGGAGAACTTTTCAGACAAGCATTTGATTTATGGACGGAATTTCAGTATCCAAATCAAACTGGACGCCGAGGTGGGCATGCCCGATATTAAGGTCACCATGTATCCACCGCCGTTCACCACTCACGGCTTCTCCCAGGGCCAGAGGATGCTGATTTTGGTACTCACCTCTGTCGCCAACAAGACCATCTCCGCCGTGGCGCCGCCCTCCGGCAAGCTCGCACCACCGGGCTACTACTTGATCTTCGCCGTGCACCGTGGCGTACCCAGCAAAGGAATGTGGGTGCATATTGAATAGAAGATCAGAAGGGCTTTTAAAATTCTTAATTTATTGTAATCCACATTTCTGTATTCTTGTAAGGATCGGAGTACTATGTAAGAATGATTTATCCTCACGATAAATGAAAACCACCGGCGCTGCGAGCATTTTCATTAGTCTGCCGCACGTCGTTTTCTGGAAACTCAACGCGTTTCCGGCCAGCAGAGATACTGCTACCTACGAAAATGATGTTTTCTTGAATTGTTCTTCCAACAACTTTCTTAACATAAATAATATCAAGACTTTTTTTTTTCTTTTCTTAAATAAGACTAATTTTTTTTTTAGGTAAGGGAAACCCACAACCAGGTAAATTTGTCTTGTGACCAATAGACTGCTAAAATTAAGAGTAGAACTTGAAACTTTGTGGTTATCAAACCAACAGTTTGACCAACTTGGCTGAAGTGACCTCGTATCACGGCTAAATTGTAAATAGAAAATTATTTACAAGCACTATTGCAAAAAATCCCTTAATCGGTGCCGCCTAAGCATCTTAGGCGCCCTAGTCGGCCGATTACCTATTGCTCTTTTTTAATAGATTATTTCAATCAAAACAACATCGTTTTGAGCGAAATAATTGTAAATTTTTCAAATTAGTACGGAGTATTAACTATTAAAGTATTTTATAATTTATAATTATTAGTCTTTAAAAAATTAAAAATACTTAAAGCAAATTTTTTTAAATAAAAAATATATAAGCCCATAGGGACCGATTAATCCCGACCTAGGTGTCCCCGAGTACTAGAGAAGGGTGTAGCGATTTTTTCAACCACGCTTGCAAGATCGAAGGGGCATAAATTGTTGCCAGATAATGCAAAAAGTGTTGGAGTCCATAATATAATTTTCCAGCTTTGAAAATTAGCATGATGAGTGGGGGAGAAAATATATGTGTGAATTGAAGATCATTCCATTCCCTCTTTTTTCTACCAACCTGCTGTATGTTAACTAGGATTGACTTTTATAGTATAAAAATCTAGGATGGATGTGCATGAAACCAAACGCGCCACAGCTGTTTGCTTGCTTGCCATGTTTTGTTTCAACATTCAAGATCATAACTAAGCCCAGAATGTCAAACTAATAATAATATTGAAATAAAAAAGGGTTCCAGATTGTAGCCTATATAAGCCCATTTTCATTTCTCAGGTTGAACATCATCAGGAAAAGAAAAGAAAAGAGATTTTTGTCCATAAAATTAAAGATGGCAAATTTTAGAATTCTTTCACTGGCTTTGTTGATCTCCACATTTGCATTTTATGCATCTGTGGTGAATGGTTTGTTCTCAGACACCATGTTCATCTACTGGGGATATCAGCATTCCACAATGCAAGGCGACGATCTTCAGCTCGTTCTCGATCAAACCTCTGGTAAGTTTTCATGAATTTTTTAAAAAATTGTTAGTTGATACGAAACACGTCATTCAATTAAGTTTTTGCATAAACTAACAGCTGATTAATTAATGTTTAGGGTCTGGTGTGCAATCGAAGGGGACATTTCTGTTTGGGAGCATTGAAATGCAAATCAAGTTTGTGCCAGGAAATTCTGCTGGAACAGTGACAGCATACTATGTAAGATTACAGTTTTGGAGAAATTAATAAAGACAACACTGTAACTGTTGGATCTCCAAAAGGATTTTTAATAATCCTAATAAATCTTAATTAATACACTGATTTTGGATGACAGTTATCTTCTACTGGAGACAAGCATGACGAGATTGATTTCGAGTTCCTGGGGAATGTATCAGGCCAGCCTTACATTATCCACACAAACATTTTCACCCAGGGTGTCGGAAACAGGGAGCAACAGTTCTATCCATGGTTTGATCCATCTGCTGATTACCATAACTACACCATTCACTGGAACCCCAATGCCGTCGTGTAAGTTTAATTTATTCAACTTTTATGTATACTTCAATTCTTTTTTTTAAGTAACGAGAAAACAGCAGTCAGTATTTGAATGTGTACACGATAAATTACGCCTTGTGACCATGAATGAATGATCTATATGGATGGGTAGCTATAGTTTCTAGAGGCTTGAGCTTATTATTAGTTGGCAAAGACCTATGGTGGGTGGGTAAAAAAGATTGAATCAGTCAAACATAGCTGAAAATTCTGTCTTTTTAGACAACTCAAAAATGGTAGAGACCCACAAATCACCTTTCCAACTACTTTGAATATCCAAAAGAGTCCTGATTGCTAATTCTATCTTTTATGTGAAAAGTGGTTGGTAACACTGACTATCAATAAAACTGATAGATTTGAAATATTTGATGGGTTAAACATTATATTTGTTGTGCCTCCTAATTTTCAACCTCCAGTAATCGAATAGTGATCAAAATTTCTGACTGATGATCAAAAAGTGATTGAAAATTTTGACCACAGACAGTAAAAAACCTAAAAGGTACGGAGTAAAAAATTAGGTAATTTTGTGGGTTACAACCCTTCCTAAGAATTTCACTCCCAAATCAAGAACATCAACCAAACTCTAGCCTTTTTCAACACTACCTAACCTCTCTAGAGCTTAAAATTAAACCAAATAAAATGATCTACTAACAAATTAAAATTTTGACATTCCAGATGGTACATAGATGGTGTTCCAATCAGGGTATTCAGGAACTACCAGAGCCAAGGAATCCCATTCCCAAACCAGCAAGGAATGGGAGTATATTCCAGTCTGTGGAATGCTGATGAGTGGGCAACCAGAGGAGGGAAGGACAAGATTGATTGGAGCAACTCACCATTCATTGCCAGTTATCGCAATTTCAGCCCAAGAGGGTGTTACTGGAATGGGCCAGGAAGCATATACCAATGTGGAGTAGCTAATCCCCAGAATTGGTGGACTTCTTCTGAGTATTATCAGCTTAGCTATGCCAAGAAAGGGCAGATGGATTGGGTGAGGAATAACTTTATGATCTATGATTACTGCACAGATTACAAGAGGTTTAATGGCACAATGCCTGTTGAGTGTTTCATGCCACAGTACTAATATATATGCATCCATCCTGTTTGGTTTTGCTGCTGGGAATAATGAGTTCTTGAATTTTTGTGTTTCTTTTAGTGTGTGGGGGGATATGATGTTGAAGAGATTGGTTTAATTTCATCATTGTATTGTTGTGTATCCATTCTTTGAATTTGATTGAGAGGGAATATAATGAGGTATCCATTTCATGTTAAAGGATTAAAGAACTGCATATTATACACCAATGATTCTAATATTTTTTTTTCTTTGTATTTTTTCAATGAATTCATCAACAAAAAAGTTGCAGATGATTTGGCCTCTCTAGCTCTTTATCTTTAACTCTTCTCTTTGCTTTCTTTGTTTTCACAATAAAAAACTCGGATTATTTGTTTTCACAATAGAAAACTCAGATTTGTGGACAGAAACGATAATTTTAATTATGTTTGGTATCCAAAAAATATACCTGCAAGTCACTTACAAAAGTGATCGGGATCGGTAATATCAACCACCTAAAAATTTAAATTTATCAAAAAAATTTCGTATATGATCTAGGCCAACGATAACAAGGTTGTTAATTTGTTATTGACATTTCTAACCATAAGGTGGCCGAAAATTTTTAGAAAAAAAAATAAAAAAAAAAGGGAGTAAAATCTATCTTTGTCATAGTTGTGAAAAAAGTTCAAAATTTCACTAAATTTTGTCCAAATTTTAAATTATTAAAAGTGGTTAGAAATAAGTGATTTTATAGCACTGTTTTGAATAATAATAATACATATAAAAAATAATAAGTGTGAATGAATGTTATATCATTCATTGATGTTTATTTTTCCGTTACGTTTTTTATTTATTTATGTATTATGCTATAAGAGTTGTACTATACAATATTTTGGACAAACATGTTATAACTTATCTTTTTTAATACCATGAACAAGCATTCCCCATACATTTTATTATCTTCAATAATAATAATAATAATAATAATAATAATAATAATATACACATTATATAGCCAATGACCTTGTGGTCTAGTCGCACGAAGGGACTCCCAATGGAAAGTCATGATTTTGAGCTCTAAGTAGGAATACCAATATTGGACACCTATTTTTGTGTATCGTGCATAAAAAATACTAGTTATACTTGCATATAAAAGCTAAATTAGTTTATACGTTAGAATTTATTCTTAATTCCATGAAAATAACGTTGGACTGTTGGAGTTATGTTGTAGCATACGAAAACTCTTAATAAATGCCAAAAAATACTAGTTATTACTATTATTATTATATATAAAAGCTAAATTAGCTAGTTTATACGTTAGAATTTATTCTTAATTTCATGAAAAATAACGTTGGAGTTATGTAGTATACGAAAACTCTTAATAAATGCCAAAAGAAGCAGAGCTAAAGTGATATTATATATTTTTTTAATAATATTATTTAGAGCAAATTGTCATTTTGGTCTACTGACTATAGGGGTTCTATTAATTTCCATCCACGACTTTCTTTTTTTTTTTTTTGAAAAGGAACCAACTTTGGTGAGATTGGTTCCTTTTCAAAAAAAAAAAAAAAAAGTCGTGGATGGAAATTAATAGGACCCCTATAATCAGTAGACCAAAATGGCAATTTGCTCTAAATAATATTATTAAAAAAATAATAATATGTATACCACGACTTTTCAATTTGTATGAATTTTGGTCACTCCGGCCAAAATTACCGCGAAATTTCGCCGGAAAATCATAAACCCTAAAATAATGAGGGTATTTTAGACATTTCACATCTACTTTCTTCTTCTCCGGCGAATTCGAAGCAAAGTCGAACGAGGTCACGAATTCCGGCATAGCCAGCAGAGACTCCAGGCTCATAAAATCAAAGAATTAAGCCTAATAATGTGATTATCACTACCTCCAGTTACCAACATTGATCAGTTTCCCAATTCCGGTGACCGGCGACCTGCTCTGACCTGGACAGAACAAAGTCCGGTTGTAATTTGCTAGCTTTTGTGGATCTGTGAGAGTGGCATACGCGACATGCACTCTGATGAAGTCTTCGTCTGACGATTCCCGGCGAAAGCTAGACGCGACGTCTGGATGCAAAACCCTAGCTAGTCTCCTGTACGCAGCCTTGATTTCCTAACCAGTTGCGCCCGTATGAATCCCGAGAACTTCGTATAGCAAAGTGTGCGTGGCGGCGGCGGTGAGTCAATGGATAGAATATGATTGGCCTCGCTCGCAGCTCACGCCGTAGTGATAACATCGTCGCCGAAAACGCCATTCTGGATCGCCGGAGAAGAAAAAGAGCAGATGAATTCGCCGGAGAAGAAAAAATAGATGTGAAATGTCTAAAATACCCTCATTATTTTAGGGTTTATGATTTTCTAGTGAAATTTGGCCGGTAATTTGGCCGGAGTGACCAAAATTGATACAAATTGAAAAGTCGTGGTATGCAATTAACACGTTTAAAAGTCGTAGATAGAAATTAATAGGACCCCTATAGTCAGTAGACCAAAATGGCAATTTGCTCTATTATTTATTAGATTCATACAATGCATTCATTAAATGAGTTGGACAATAAACTTCATTGCTAAGAAGAAAAAAAAAAGTTATATATTATATTATTGAATAACATGGTAGTCTTGGTTCAAAAATTATGCATATATTTTTTGAGTACTATTGACCGGCCACAAGGTCTTTGGCTTATGTGCATTTATTTAATACATTATGTATCTGTAAATAAATTTGCCTCCACTGAGGCTCAAACCCACTCCCATCATCCATGTGGGAATGTAAATCGGGACATCGGATGCCACTAGACCACAAGGTCTTTGGCAGCCAATTTTGGCTTATTTGACCACTATTAGTTGTTTGGTTAATAAGCTTTTTGTAACTCCAAAATACTAAAATTCAAAAGGCTACTCAAAGCAGCCTTTTCAATTAGCTTTTCGAGAAAAAAATTATACCAAACAGCTATCGGCTAACAGCTAATCTATCAAACAACTTTCTACAATCAGCTAATGTTATTAACTAATCATACCTTCTAACTCAATCAGCTAACAACCATTTACCAAACAGGGCCCATATGTTAACTGCAATCCTTATACCATGGACCAGGGCTCACAATGCATTGTGGTTTGTGGACCCTGGTGCACGTGTATGTGTCTTAAATTGTGAGTTTTTGTGTCTTGTGTTATGAAATTCTGTATCTTAAGAATATGAATTCTGTACCTGAAACAAATTAGTAATTGAGTATTATGTTATGAATTTCAGTGTCTTGTGTTGTGAAATTTTGTGCCTATGAACACAAATTATGTACTTAAATTAGATTTTAAAAATAAGTAAATATATAACATGTGTATGCTTGTGTCTAATGTTATGATTTTTTGTGTCTTGCGTTATAAAATTTTGTATCTTACGAATATAAATTTTGTACCTCGTCATTTCGATCCAAGATTCATAATGCTTAGTGGACTTTCCATGATATAAATTGTCATGTTAAATGTTAATGCAAACACATAATAATGTTATTTTGGATTAGGATACACAATGTAGTGAACCCTGATCCATAATTTGCCCAAAAAATGGATGGGCTTTTTGGATATGAGAACAATCTGACAAGTAGTGTTTCTTTATTAGAAATGGATTCCAGGTCAGTCCAAATGAATATATGATATTTTTTAAAACATGAATATATGATATGATATACCAAAACTATGAAACAAACTTAAAAAAGTAACAAGAAAAAAGAAAAAAAAAGGATGCATTGAATTATAAAAATAAAAATTTGATTAAGTTTTAGTCAAACGTGCAGGTCCAACCTGAAGCGAATCTGAATTAATCTCACTATAAGATATCAAATGTCATATGTAGAAAAAAATGAGATCAATACTTTTTTTTTTTTACAAAATTTTATATTATTTGGCATAATTTTGTATTATTAATTTATAGTAAAGTTTTAAAATATATATAAAAAAAAACTATGACACTTCTTATATAATTTATAAACCTCATTATTTAATGCAAATATATTAACTCAAATACCATTTTCTTTTTTCAAAATATCATGGATTTGACTCACCAACCTTTCTTTATTCCTCTTTGCTCTCACCTTTATAAGGCTCCAAAACTCATACTTAAAGCAACGTGCTTTTTCTTGCATCTCTTTATTCTAGTCTATGATACACCACCACACAATGCAAAAAGGCTTTGATGTATGTGTGGGGAATGTGTAGACACCATTAAAAGTAAAACAATAATTATTAGGTGTCATTGCATTGTCACTATGAGAATTATATAAATAATTGTCCGTATAATGTTTCATAAATCTCATTTTTTTATGCTCAAATGACATGTAGTGGTTTTCTCATATGGGAGGTTACGAGATCGAGCCTCAGAGGGCGATACTAACTTTTGTGGCTGAGAAAGTATAACGCCTCATCTCTGTAAATGAGGAATCAATTTGAATCATGTTTATTTGACCAAAAATCTTGTTAGCCTAAACAAATTTTTTTTGTCTGTTCAAACCAAAGAAGGCAAGTCAACAATTGTCTCCACTGAGATTCAAACCCACTCTCATCATTCATATAAGAGTGTTAATCAACCCACTCTCATCATTCATATAAGAGTGTTAATCAGGACACCAAATGCCACTTGACCACAAGGTCTTTGGTTTAATAATGAATGTTCGTGAAACTTTATTTTATTATACTTACATACATAGTAATCATCGTCATGTTTCTAGCGTCAAGATGTTGGACTAGATTCTTCAAGTCTCTCTACCCAATAAATTTAGCGCTACCAAATCTCGATATGACCTAAGGAGAGATCAACAACCATATGTAGAAGCTATTGTATTAAAACATTTATCAACCCAAAGTTCATCATTAATCTATAATATAATTTAATCTATAATATAATTTGATGAAAACTTAGGATGATGAGTTAGTTGAGGTGAAGGTTTCAAACTTTTGATTGGAGCAAAGGAGATTGAAATAGTGAGCTGAGGGCCATTTATAGAAAGTAAGGCCAAGTGGTACCTGGCAAAGAAAATGTGGATTTATTGATAAAGTATAGATTCATCTGTCTCAAAGGTGATCTGAAATGCCTTTGTCCATTTGCCAATTGCCAACACCCATCACTTAGTAGGTATTAGAAAGCTATGTTTACTAAACAGTATTTGCTAATTAATTAAAACACCACTTTGGATGCAAGTTAATGGCTATATTATTTCTTTAATAAAATTCTCTTTATTAAAAAAAATATCTTTTAAATTAAAGCAGAATGAAAAGTGCAAAGCTTTGGTCTTGCCCACGCGCTAGCTTGCATTGCCAACTTTCTGTGTTATGTTCTTGATCATATACACACTCATGTTTTCATGTGTTTCTTTGTTAATTATCTTTGGGTTATTATTATTAATAATAAGGTTTAGATTTTGGCTCAATCATAGTAATGATATAATTTTTAATAAAAGTAAAAATACATCAATAGCAGTCATATTCTAACTTTTAGTAAATCATTTTATCTTGCTAATGATATTGATGAAATAATTGGAACAATGAATATGGATCCTGAGTCTAATCCCCGGGGTGATGCAGGTGTGGAGTAGTGAGAACTACTATGCCCGTTGTTCGTTGATAGCCTAGTATAAATACTTACACTATGGTACACTTTTAGAGTTCACACATTTTTTTAATTTAGTTGCATTTTTACATATCATAAGGTGCACTTTTGCGTTCACATATAAACACTCTTCTCATATGATTTTGGATTCTTGTTGTATTTGTGGTTCCCTGTGAAGAACATTTTTGTCCTTTGAATATGCTTATTACATTTTTATTTCTTAATCTAATCAAATACCATACAATAATACAAATTTTTTAAAGTCTATTTCTTGCACGAACAAACAATATAATACTTCGTATAATTTTTTATATTTCTTACTTATTCAATTCCTATGAAATAAGATTTATAATCCTTCAAAGTTCATCTTATGAACCGGCCAAATGTGTGGTAAGATATACAAATTCAATATAAGTATATTACAGTACTTATTATTATATATAATACATCTTTTGTTTGCCTAATAAATTATTCGTTCAAAATGAACTAGTTATAAATGTATGTAATAGATTCTATACAATTTGTATGTGCTTTTGTTTGATTAGTTTTAATTAACTGCGGAATTAAATTCTATGAAATATAAAATTTCATTTGTAAATGAAATAGCCATCATATCGGATTCCTTTAAGTATTTAAAATGATCATTGATTGATTTTATATTTTGATACGATAATTTATATGACAAATAACATTATATATATTGAGCATGCCTTTAATTCGATAATTAAACTTTTTGATAAAATGATAAGATATTAGAGTAGTTTCAATAGTAATAATTTTTTTGAGGTGCCAATCAGGATAGAGAAAAAGTAATAATTTTTTTGAGGTGCCAATCAGGATAGAGAAAAAGGAAAATGAGAGAGACGAAAAAAAAGGGAAGTTTGATGCTGAAAAAAAAAAAAACAGCTGACACGCCAGTGTGCGCTGTTTATGCACGCCACGCATAGAGCTACACCTCTCCTTTGAGTCATTTAATTTCTCGTTTCTCTCTCCTGACAGACTCCACAAAAAATATTATTACTGGAGAACCCCGACTCTTCTCTCTCCTCCATCTCTCGTTTCTCTCTCCTGACAGACTCCACAAAAAATATTATTACAGGAGAACCCCGACTCTTCTCTCTCCTCCATCTCTTTCTACAATATAAGTCATGTTATCATGTTATCGGGATAACCCCAGCTCAGGTGGTAAGAGTGATCCACCTACACCCGAGAGGTCATGTTATCTTCAAAAAAAAAAACACAACTGTAAATGCTTTCATGTTTAAAAGTTAATTATCCTGTAATTTTTCAAATAAAAAAATTGCGTTCATATTTCGATATTGCACCATTGTAATTATTTAAAAATTCATTGTCATTATTCTAAAATGAGAGTTTTCGTTTTTTCTTTTTTTTTTTAGTGTGTTGTTGACTACTTGTCGTTTGTTTTTACTTCCTAGTATACTGAGGATAAGGATGATATAAAGTTTGCCAATACGACATAGTATGACAAAACTCTACAATTATTAGGGGGTCAGAGTGAGAAAAATCATTACATGGGAGGGCATTATGCGATTTGACAATAAATAGAAGGACCAAATTCAAACAATAAGAATCTCATTATCTCAAGTGATTATGAGTTAGTACTTCAATTCCATTGTGATTGTACATGACGATTGAGTCAACTTTGTTGTACGTGAACTGCTGCAATATGATGTATAAAGTTTGTTTATTATTATTATTATTATGTTGCACGCCAACCCGAAAGACCCTAACTCCTGCTTTTGGAGATGGCTAAAATAGTAAATTACGGGATCGAATATACGCTAATGGAGGAAGGTTCAAATGTTGCACACTAGAGTAAATCACAAGATGTGCACTAGTGGAGCGATGTTTGAGTGTTGCACATTGAGATTTGTACACATTACCTGACAATTGATAATACTGACTGACATTACGTCATTATTCACATTTGTCTTTTCAGCTACTAACTTATGCCCTGCAATGGAAGGAGGGGGAGAGTTTGTTTGCTGCTTTTTTTGAAAAAAAAAAGTTAAAGATGGTTGGATTTTAAAAAATTATGTTTTAAACTTTTAAATTTTAAAATAATTAATAATTTAAATTAATACAGACATTTATTTAATTCCCTGTAGAGTTATAATCTATCATTAAATGATGATTTACTTATTTCATGTAAACATGATGTGAATTTTATAGTAGAAAAATGAAGGTTAGTATTCTTTAATTATGTCTATCTTTTTTTTTTTTTTTTTTTTTTTTTTGAGTGCTATTGAAGTTATAATAAACATCCACAAAAAATAAGGAAAAGAAAAACCAAATAGAAAAATTAGTCATAGACTCATAGAGGTCGATTAATAACCCAATTCGAATTGAATCTCCCATTTTTTAATTAATCAAACCTAATAAAAAAATTTATTAAATCGATTAATCAAAATATTTTAATAAAATTTAAAAATTATTTAAATTTTTTCAATCTATAATTTCACATCACAGAATAATCATTACATCAGTTATAAATAATAAAAATTTAAAAACTAAGTTAATAGTATGATTTATGAATTATAAAAAGAAATTAAAACATATATATTAAACAATTCAGTTGAACAAGATTAATTAAGTTAAACAACACTTTAGAACCAATTTAATAAATAACCAAAAATTTTAAAAATAAGATTCAACCCGATGACTTTTCTTATAAATCAGATTATAACATTCCAATTAAAAACCAAAATTGATCAATTCGTTAATTAACATAATTTTCACCAAATTATACACATCCTACTAACCTTGTTACAGCAATGCCGATTAGCGCGGGACCCTGTTATCTACAACATCCGCAGAAGGCGGCGCGTGTTTAAAAAAGCGCGTGGCCGAGCCCAGCTCCACAGGTCAAAAAATAGCTATTGGTACAGGTCCAAGTCCAAAGCCCTTCCACACATGCACTGTTACGTCTACACCATTAAAGTTCTCTCTCTATTTCATTGTGCGCTCAAAGACGCAGTCAGCTCTGCAGCTCAGCCACTCCTTTTTTTTCTTTCATCATTCTTAGAAATGCCCATCCGCCGTGAATCAACAACCCATAACTTGTATCTCACCTGGGTTTCCTCGGCTTCACTCCCATGTACTTATCAATGCTCAATTCAACTGCCCTTTTTTCGTTTTACTAATATGCAGCTGCTTCTCAGTAATTCAGATCAGTTATTCTAGGAAAGATTGGATTTTTATTTGTTCTCGCCCCATTTTTTTTTAATCCTTGGGTAGGTTGTTCAATTGTTACGCATTTGAATTGCGGGATTTCCGGATTTTTTGTTTGAGGTGAATTGAGTTGCGGCTTAGTGGGTATTTTTATTAGCTACTGTTTATACAGAAAACGGTGACTCGGTGAGTTGTCTTGCCTGTTCTCAGATTTGGGTTTGATCTTTTTGTTTTGCATTTGCATGCCAGTGGAGTACCAAGACTGTGGTTTTTGTATGTTGGTGATCATTTTTTTTTCTGGGAGTGTAGACTATCTGAAGCAGAGTTCTTGTAGGGATTTTGTTATAATTTTGTTGGTAGTTGGAATTAGCTGTTGATTGCTGATGAATTAGTGGATAATTTGATAGTGTGGAACTGGCTCAATTTGGTGGTTAGACTAATGGGTTGTGTGTATTCGAGGGCTTGTATAGGGGAGATTTGTGCTCCAAGGGCTGTGGAAGTAAAGGAGCCTGGAAATGGGAAAGGATCAGCTGAGATTGCTGTTTTCTCACCTGATTTGGGAGATGGGGAGGCAGGTGAGATTATGGATCACTTAAACCAGGTAGGCCTCAGTAGGGATCATGAAATTGGAATAGCCAGATTGTCTAGGGTTTCTGCTCAATTTTTGCCTCTGGATGGGTCACGAAGTGTGAAGATTCCATCTGGGAATTATGAACTGCGGTACTCGTTTTTGTCTCAAAGAGGGTATTATCCTGATGCTCTTGATAAAGCAAATCAAGATAGTTTTTGCATTCACTCACCATTTGGGACGAGTCCAGATGACCATTTCTTTGGGGTCTTTGATGGGCATGGTGAATTTGGAGCTCAATGTTCACAGTTCGTGAAGAACAAAGTATGTGAAAATTTGCTTAGGAATAGTACGTTTGATGTAGATGCTGCCGAAGCATGTAATGCTGCATTTTTGACAACTAACTCACAGCTGCATGCTGATATCTTGGATGATAGCATGAGTGGGACCACTGCAATCACTATACTGGTACGCGGAACAACGATTTATGTTGCTAATTCGGGAGACTCGAGAGCTGTTATAGCTGAGAAAAAGGGAAATGATATTGTAGCTGTGGACCTATCAGTTGATCAGACCCCATTTAGGCCTGATGAACTTGAAAGGGTTAAGATTTGTGGAGCTCGGGTACTCACCTTGGATCAGATTGAAGGATTGAAGAACCCTGATGTGCAATGTTGGGACACAGAAGAAGGTGACGATGGTGATCCCCCTAGACTTTGGGTACAAAATGGGATGTATCCTGGTACCGCTTTTACAAGAAGTATAGGAGATTCTATTGCTGAGACTATTGGTGTCGTCGCAAACCCTGAAATTGTAGTTCTGGAGCTCACTCCAAATCATCCGTTCTTTGTGATTGCCAGTGATGGAGTGTTTGAATTCCTTTCCAGCCAAGCTGTTGTTGATATGGTATAGTTTCCTCCTTTTCCTTTTGTTTTTGATTACAATTGTCAGTTTTCTTCAGATTTGTGTTTTTTTTACATCCATCGGAGGGGGGATACCCCAAATGTTCTGCTTTTAACTCTTAATAATTAGTACTTCCTCTATTCCATTTTATATGACCTACTTGTACAATAAAGTTTGACCGAAGTTATTTATAGTTTAGTTTTTGTAATATTTAATTTATTATTACTTAATAAAATTTATAAATTAAAAATTTGTATTAAAAGTTCTATTCAACACAAGTAAAATTTGAAAATTATAAGAAATTGTTAAAGAAAATAAGCGAATAAAGAAGAATTGGTTTGACCAATGAATAGTGAAAATGTTACTCCGTATAAAATAAGACGGAGTATTATGTTTTCTATAGTAGCCACACCACATCTGGACTTGCTAAACAATAAAAGTGACAAATTGGAGATTGTTAAGCTCACAGCCCGCCTGCCCCACCCAAACCAAACCCGTCTATTACTTGTAGGGGGTGGGCGCTATCCTTTTGCCTAATATGTGAAAGAAAAAGAGAGAGAAAACAAAAGCACTAAAGGAGATAATCCCCAAATTGGATCTGTCACATAAATATGCGTCTTTCTCTCACATTCCAAATTAATCAAGCTGTGCATAATATGACTGCCTATTATAATTAATATTTATCCCTTCTGACCTTCTCAGCCTCTTAATTTTCTTAATTGCCAAACATGTCAATAACGTTTGAGGGGATCATCCACTGAATGCCAAAAAAGAGAAAAATACAGGACAAAAGTTGATCTCATACTTTGCGACATAGAAGTAATCGTAACCGTCTTCCTTCATAAGTTATAAACTGGCTAATATAAATTCCCCTGTCTTGCTTAGGTTATAATTTATAAATAATGAAAATAGCATTTTTCTTATAAAAAAATATACAAAAAAATTAATAGGAGAGAAAATAACTTGATTGCCAACTCCTGGTAAGACATGAAGATTTATGGTTAAACAAGTAAATTAATAGGAAAGAAAATAACTTGAGTGCTAACTTGATAACAATGTGATAAAAGTATTACAATAGCTCATTAATTATAGGCTTGAGAGATAGCTAAGGATTCTCTTGATATTCCAACATATTAAATTTTAGTTGTTTCAAAGTGGCTAGCTGTTAATGAAATTCCTTGTTGTCTGGCAAAGGGTAGTTGGGGTTCATGAGTACTGTTGATTTCTCTTCTCTTTTATGTTTGGATGACTAATATTCCTATTGCCAATTAACTATCAGGTTGCAAAATATACAGATCCACGTGATGCTTGTGCTGCTATTGTTGCTGAATCATATCGCCTTTGGTTACAGTATGAAACTCGCACAGATGACATTACTGTAATTGTGGTACATATTAATGGGTTAACTCATGTAAGATGGTACCTTCTCTTTGATTCCATCAGTTTCTGCACTCGTTTTCATTATTTCAGTATCTTTTGATGACTCAGTATAATGATCTTAATATCTTCAATATCAGTCTGCTGGTGGTCAATCAACAAGTTCAGAAACAGTTTTACGACCCCCTTTGCCTCAGACTATAGAGGCATCAGGTGCAGAATCTCCAGCAGTTTTGAGCTGGAATACTAGGAATCAACGGACAAGGCAAGAAATATCACGGGCAAGGCTCCGTGCTCTTGAGAGTTCCATTGAGAATGGGCAGATTTGGGTGCCTCCTTCTCCGGCCCACAGGAAGACCTGGGAAGAACAAGTAAACATTTCTTCCTTAAATCATATTGCTTTTTATTGTGTTTTCTCTTTTATTTCTTGAGGAGAAACATGGTATATTCTTTAATACTAGTTGGATATTATTGAACCCTTAAACGGTCATTGAGTTTGTAGCATCTATGTGACAGGCACAAATTGAACAGGCATTGCACTACCACTTTCTATTTAGAAAACTAACAGATGCCCAGCGTCATGTCTTGTTGGATTCTATGAAAAGAGTGGAGGTTCAAGCAGGAGAAATTGTAGTGAAGCAGGTAATATATTTTTAATTGATCTTTCCGTAATGTCTGAATAATGATTTTTCTAAGGGGCTTGAGGAAAAAGAAGCATTCATTTACTGCAGTTTGTAACTTGTGCTACCTCAAAGGGTTTCTTGATAGGAGTTTCATGCTTTGATTATATAGGAAAAACAATCTTATCCAAATTTGCTTGATGACTCTCCGTTGTGTGATCTTGCTTGTTGTAAATGGATGATGGTATTTCCATTCAGTAGAAATTACAAGTTAATGCTCTGATGTTATTTTGAATGGGACTTATCTTCACATAATGGAGTGTGGTGCATAGAATCTCTCATCCAGCCAAGTATAGTTGAATTTTGAAACAAATACCAGTGCTTTAGGAACCAGGTAGACTTGCATGAAACTCGCAATTAATGGCCCTTTGTAGTTGATATGACTGTTCCACTGCCTTTGTCACGGATTTATTGATTAGACCTCTACATACATTGTATTTGTTCCAAGCTTGACATGGGTCATGGGTGCATCTTGAGCAAAAAAATTCTGTTGTTCCTCCCTCTCTCGGAGTAATATATAAGTGTATTGAATTTTGCAGGGTGGAGAAAGTGACTCGTTTTATGTAGTTGGACATGGAGAATTTGAGGTTTTAGCAACACAGGTAACTAAATGGTTTTACTTGATTTTATTGCCAGCGCCACAAATCTAAATGAATTTTGAGTAATTATATTGGTTACTAGTTATCTTGAGTAGATCCAATATGATGTCTTACTTGAGATCAATTATAGGATGAAAACAAGGGAGGAGTTCCTAAAGTTCTACAACAATATACAGCTGAGAAGCTATCATCCTTTGGAGAGCTGGCACTGATGTAAGATGTCTATCGTGCTTTCATGCTGTCTTCTTCTCAGCTAATTTAACATATTTTTTCAGATAGTGACACAAATTATTGAATTGAGTTGCAAAGCCTGAGGTTTCTATTTTCTTCTTTGGGATTCACTTGTATAAAGCAGCCTTTTAAAAGACGTAATAGTTCAAAGGCCATATATTTTGGTAATTTGCTTGAATCTATTGTATAATATGCTTGTTTTGCTATGCTAATAACATAATTTGTAATCAATTTTTTTTCCCCGAGACCTCTGGAATCAATTAGACATATTTAGACTAGATCGAGAATGAGATGATGTCTCCTGTCTTTGAACATTCATCAATATTGTGTTTCTTGGCCAGTTATCATCTTCAATATAAATCTTTTGCTCTGATTAATACAGGTATAGTAAACCCCTCCAAGCTTCTGTTCGTGCTGTGACTAGTGGAACCCTCTGGGAACTCAAAAGAGAAGATTTTAGAGGAATTCTTATGTCTGAATTTTCTAACCTGTCATCGTTGAAGTTACTTCGGTCTGTAGATCTCCTTTCAAGGTTGACAATTTTACAACTAAGTCATATTGCGGATTCTCTTTTGGAGATGACTTTTTCTGACGAACAGACTATAGTAGATGAGGTGCTTTATACTTTTTATCCTCTATATATACAAATGCCTTCTGCATTTTTTTCTCAGATATCTACTTTTCACATTTATATGCAGAATGAGAACCTCCTTGGCTTGTATATCATCCAGAAAGGGGGAGTGAATATTACATTTGACATTGATTCGGTGAAAAGTGAAAATGCATCAAGTCTGATTTGCGAAAACCAACAGGATAGTATGCCAAACAACAAGGGCATCTTGTTGCAAAAGGCAGAAGGGAGCTATTTTGGAGAGTGGACACTTCTTGGTGAACATGTTGGATCGTTGAGAGCTACTGCTGTGGGTGAAGTTGTCTGCTCTGTCATAACAAAGGAAAAATTTGATTCAATCATGGGCCCTCTCACAAAACTCTCACAGGATGAGCACGAGTATGTAAATTATCCTGTGTGTGAAGTATTACTCACCAAAAGCAACCGATGATTTTTTTTTTTTTTTTTTTTTTTTTTTTTTTTAAAA
>NC_044927.1:22446749-22506228 GCF_003576645.1 Ipomoea triloba
TTTTTTTTTTTTTTTTTTTTTTTTTTTCTGTCTAAAAGTCTGACTTGGAAAATGTACAAACACACACGCAACCTGAACCTATATATGCACTGAACATATTTTCTGTTTTCTCTATTAATACCGCTAACAAAAAGTGCTTCATTTAATTGTAGGACAAATGACTGCTCCTCAGATTTCTCTAGAGAATCTGTCAAAAGCTTTGACACTTTGAGTCTTGCAAAGCTGAGCCTCATTGATTTGGTGAGTAACCGAGTATGCATTTTCTTCTTTGGCTTATCTAACAATAATCTTTTGTGGGTGACATTGACGTGACTATTTGCCAATGATTTGCCTAGGAATGGAAAACAAGTTTGTCTTCCACAGATTGCAGTGAGATTGGCCTTGTTCAATTGAAAGACTCAGGTTGGTTTTCTCGCAATTATGTTCAATGGCCTTTGGTGCCTCGACCTAGTGAACCAGACAAATAATCCTTGTAGGTTCACGTTAATGGAAGTCAGATGTAATACAGTATTATCTCCACTCAAGTTATGCAACTCAGAATTGATTTATCTTCATCTCTTCTTTCTGCAGATAAGTTGCTTACCTTGAAGAGATTTTCGAAACAGGCAATTAAAAAGCTCGGGAAAGAAGATCAAGTCTTGAAAGAAAAGGATCTATTGAAGTGCATGTCACCAGCTGCGTGTGTTCCTCAAGTTATTTGCACTAGTGCTGATCATACTCATGCTGGAATACTCTTAGATACGTGTCTCGCTTGCTCTCTATCTTCAATACTTCGCAATCCACTTGACGAAGCTTCTGCACGGTTTTGTGCTGCATCCGTTGTTACTGCCTTGGAAGACTTGCACAAGGTACTCTCTGCAATTTAAATCTGTCTATACCCAAGGTGGCTTCAAGAATTCTGTTATAATCTTAGATTGAGCTAGGGTCACTCAACTGGGCTATAATGCACATGCGCCAAACCACACTAAAAGATTGAATTCAACCAATTAGCTAGTCTAGCCCATGACCTTATAAACTCATAGGTTCTATCCCGTGGACTGGATGCCACCAACGGCCATAACCTGGTGAACCCAAAGTGGACCGAACAGACTCTGATACCATGTTATAATCTTAGATTGGGCTAGGGTCACTCAACCGGGCTATAATGCACATGGGCCAAACCAGACTAAAAGATTGAATTCAACCAATTAGCTAGTCTAACCATGGCCTTATAAACCCATTCTCTCTTATTTTATCAATGTGAGACTCTTAACAAATTCATTTTCTTTTCTTCTTTATTTTTTATTTTTTATATCCATTTCAGAACGGTATTCTATATAGAGGTGTGTCTGCCGAGGTACTAATGTTAGACCAGACAGGACACATAAAGGTTAGTATTATCATATTATGGTATTCCTGCTGCTATATCAGCTGAATCTGCAAAATACTTCTGGCAAAGTGTTTATGGTACTTGAAAGTTACCGTGATCTTTAACTAAGAGCAATGCATTTTTTCTATTTGTAAACAGCTAGTGGACTTCAGATTTGGGAAGAAGTTATCTGGTGTGTCTAACGAGAGAACATTTACCATATGCGGGATGACCGACTCTCTAGCCCCAGAAATAGTCCAAGGAAAAGGCCATGGTTTTGCTGTTGATTGGTATAATTCACCTTTATCTTTTTCAAAGTCTATTTTAAACCATGTTTTAAACAACCAGCTCGGAGCCTAATTTTTTTTTTGATGTAATTTAATCTCATAGGTGGGCGTTGGGGACTTTGATCTACTTCATGCTGAAAGGTGAAATGCCGTTTGGATCATGGAGAGAGAGCGAGCTTACTTTTGCAAGAATTGCCAAAGGACAGTTTACGATTCCAGAAACTTTTAGCCATGAAGCAGTGGATCTCATTTCCAAGGTATTATGTAGACTATATATATCCTTTCTCTTCTAAGAAAAGTTTGTCGACAAATATGAGTAGTTTATAAAAAAAAAAAATTGCCATTCAGCTACTTGAAGTTGATGAGAACTCGAGACTCGGAAGTCAAGGTGTTGCATCCATCAAAAGTCACCCCTGGTTTTACGGTTTTGATTGGAAAGGAGTAACAGACGGTATAATGCCAGCACCTCAGGAAATCATCTCCCGAATAAAGCAATACCTGGTAAACTACGGCAATGACAATGCTTCTTCGCCATATTCTCCTCCTCGAGACTTAAAAGATCTCAACACTCGAGAGTGGCTCGAAGACTGGTAGAACGTAACGCCCCTAGGATGCTTCAATTCTGCCAATACAAAGTACGTACTAGCCTATCATTTTCCAGATTAGTTCAGCCTACTCATCGCTTCAACTGAATGCTGTCAAAACATCGCAGGCAGATCACCCGTGTACTAGTCTATCATTGGCCGGTATTCTCTACATGCAACCATCACCTGTCTGAAAAGCCATAGACGAGCACGATTGCTGCTTAGAAGTGAAACACCGTGCCCAATTGCCTATGCCATGGTTAGTCCATATGTACCCGTAGATATTTAAAATTTATTCCTCTGTACAGCCGAGAACTCTCTTCCCCCCGAGCATATAGCATTCAGCCTGTGCTTAAATCTCATCTCTTCTCTCCAATCTCTCTGATGTACCATTAAAATCAAGAAAGGCCTTGTTAGAATGTAAGTAGCTGACAGGAAGCAGTTTAGGGTTTGTCTGCTTCAGTTGCTTGTATTATTTAGGCCATTGATAGTTGACAAAAAAATATGAAATTATAGTTGCTGAAAGTGAAGAGAAGAGAATAATTCTACAAAAAAAGTTCTTTCTTGCAGCATCTTTTCAAACCCCATAATACTAGTTTATGTTAAAGTTAAAACCCATGCTTTATCATCTTTGAATGTTTGAGGAAAAGCAAGACCACACAATGAAGTTGCTGCAACATTTGAGCGTTTTGTGGCCGGGAAAATGTTATTTGTGCCAAATTTTTATACGAAATGGTGTAGTTTATAAGAGCAATCTTTTGCTAAGTTTTTTAGGAGATTTTGACTGAGGTGGAAGAGAGAGAATGATGTGAGAGAAGAGGTGAGAGCTTCTTGCAAGAACTGGTTTTTAGTCTTTGAAATGGGTCCCACCAAATATGAAAAAGGCATGTCATTGGTCGTGTGAGGTGCAACAACAGTGCCTAGCTGGGCACGTTACCATATCTTTTTTATTTTATTTTATTTTTTTCTGAAAACTCTTTAAAAAAGAAAAAAAATAAAAATCCTCCCTCCTCTCCTACTTGGTATCTTAAAATTTGTGAAAAAAAACTATTGAGGATGTTGTAACGAGGGTTACAACTTTTCATCGAAAATTGAATGGTGGAGATTGGAGAAAAAATTGTTGAGTCCATTGTGGGAGTTTGGCAGGGCTAATACTAGTATTCATCAAATTTCTAGCACTAGATTTCACCCACCCACTAATCCTTAGGTCTGGTATTCAGTGATGATATGTGGGCAGCTTTATAAGGAATGAATGTGCTTATAAATGCTATCATTTCTTTATACTAATTGGAAAAGTCAGATGAAATAAAAAATACCAAATCTTTGATTTACAGGGAAAAAATGTGCAGTCGCTACTTAAAAGTGAGCTTCAGGTGAAATACGACTTGTGACTTTAACTGGTAAAGGACTTTAACTGAGAAGGTTAATAGATCACTCCGATTGGGAGTCAAACAAATGTTCCCAATCTTAATTCCTCAAGCACCCAGTTCTTTCGATTTTTAGTTTCAAAACCAAACTTACTTTCAATGCACAATCACTCTTAGCCTAACATTTTCAAAGCAAGAGCGCATGCAAAAGAGAGGAGAATCAATCTTAAGATCTCTCAAAACACCTATGTCACTAGACTACAAAATTTCAAGTAAAAACGTCATTTTCAATCAAGCCAACTTATCAGTATAATTCATTTACAAATGACTATTTTGTATAAAACTCAAAAACTTAAAAAATTTAAATTATAAATTGCCGACATAAATATAATCTACGTGCTCTATTTTTTTCCTCATAAATAATGATTACCTTTTCCTTCACTATTCATAGATTTTTTTAAGGAATTAATTACAACAAAGTTTATTGTCGTTACTCGTTAACCTCCTCATCAATGAAATTTAGGGACATGTGTTGTTTTATACAGTAATATTTTTTGAATCAGCCATGACGAAACAGTTTAATAATAAATAAATTATAATTATTTTTTAAAAGAATCATCATGGACAGCAGAATGGACAGATTGTGGTATTAAATTTAAGGAAATAAATTATATTTTTTCAGTCTCTTACGTCCTGGACAAAAAAAAAGTAAAAAGTAAAAAATAAAAAATAAAAAATAAAAAATGAAACAGTGACGTCAACTTCGTGTTAATTAAAATATTTCTTGGAGGGAAATTATATAAATAAATAAATAATGAAACTGGACAAATCTGAAATCTTGGTCATCGGTTATGTAATTTGTATTTTTTTATTGTAAAAATAAATAATATTTTGTAAATAAGCTCAGCCACTAGTTTGGTTTAAGTTTAATTAAAAATTATGTAATACTTATCTAATACTCCGTACTTAATTATTGTTATTTAAAATTACAAGTAGACATATATAGTGATTTTTTTTAGTATTAATACTGACTCTGTTCATAACTACAGAAGCACAAATAGTCAATACTGTCCCCACACCACTGAGAGGCTCAAACCCATAACCTCCCATTTGGGAGAGTCACTTCGTCTAGGTTATTGACAGATAAAGTAAATTTAGTACACGAATTATTCAGATAAAATTACACCATGTAATACAAGATTTGAAAGAAGAAGAAAAAAAAAAAAACTTCGAATTTTTTCATTTCACATCCAACTAACTGAACATTTTGATACTAAACTTTGAACCACCATCCAAAAAGAAGAGAGTGCAAAGTCTTGAAAGTGTCAGTTGAGACTGATAATCTAAGGAACATAATACAACGTACGTAACCAGGCTGGAAGGGTGCAGTTTTGTCTAAGTTTCTCATTTTCTTTTTTATTTTTTATTTTTAATGAGAAGAAAAATTTGTCCGTCAATAGTCTATAAATGACACAGGAGACTACAAGAGATAAATCACACTAGAAAAACTCTGTGACAGACTCAATCAAGAGGGTGTTGGTAATAATCGGACTCGTGATCTTTTAATATAAGAATTATGTTTTATTTACTCAGCTACTCCTTTCAAGACCTTCTTTATCTTTTTCTTTTAAGGTACTGGTTGGTAATTTTGAATTTTAAAGAAAAATATATTGCAACAAATTCATTTGCATGCACATAGGATAATTTAATTAAGTCACAGAAACACAACTACCTGGACTCAAAAAGTCTTTATAAATACTAGTTTTGATATAACTGTTAATTAATAATACAAAGTCAAGTATTGCCATATATAATAATGCTGTACAGATTGAGGATTGATCAGCTCTATCTACTTAATTGGATGAACTAATTAAACAACTATCATGTCACCTAAAGAAAGGAGGAGGATACAAGGCGAGTCAACTATATAACCTAAAATGATTTACCTTCTTATGGTTTTTTGTTTACTAGAGTTACAAAGCATGATTTATCCCATGCATACCCTAGAATAGTAACTGTGAATTTTTTTAGTCACTCCAAAAAAAAATAAAAATTGGAAGATACATGCATTACCCATGACCACGGGTTCTAAAAAATGAGAAATCGGTTTAAACTGCTAGTAGAACCGAGATTTTTTTGAATTCTATTTTAAAAAATTTTCATTCTGAAATTTTTAAAAATAATTATATCAAATATTTAAACTTTGTTGACTACCATGTAGTGTATCGGTGTATGTGATGGCATCCTGGTTACCATTTCAAATGGATGATCATAAGTTCAAATCTTGGTGGTGGGGCTTAGATTTTTTGGGCGAAAAATGTTTGAACAGATACTACCAAACTGGAACGGGTAGTTCGGGTTTGAACTCCTAGTCGAACCCTAATTGTTTTTGGGCTCGAACCCATGACTTTGGTCATTCTGATTTTTTTTTAAATAGTTATATCAAATATTTAAACTTTAAAGTTAAACTAAAAAAAATGTGGCAGTTCTGGATTTTATCAAATCGAACCAGAACTGTTCATACTGTTCTAGTTCCGGTTCAATTTTTACCGTGTTCAGTTTGGTTCGAACTGAACTGTGGTCATCTCTACTGCATACCACTTTTCAAAATTTTTTATGATTTCTTAACTGTTCTCTGTGAACTTCAAGGTTTATGATAACTGGGAAAATTAAGAAACATAAGTACAAAGCTCAAGAAACTAAGAGTATATGTTGGATGTTATGTGTCTAAGGATTGTGTTGTTTAATGGGAATCTGGGATTCATCAGCTGACCTCCTTTCTCTTTTGGCAAACCATTGGACTGTTCTTCTTGCAATTGGCAGCCAAAGCTTTCTTCTTCTCTCATCTGAAACAACATCACAGTAATCTTGAAGATTCCCATTTCTAAACCTGGGATGAACTACTATCTCTGACATGGACCTCTTCTCGTTCTGAGTAAGACTTTTTGTGGCACTTTCGGAAGCCATTATTGCTTCTGCAGATGTTGTTGGGATTGGGAATGAAGGGTTCTGGTTGTGCTTATTGACCTTGATTTCGAACAGCCTTTTTCGCTCGATTTCTTCCTTAATACTCATGGTTTGTATCTCGTCCTCGGGCTGTTTGGAGCCGAAGCTGCTAGAGAATTCGGGATTTGCCAGGGATGATGATGAGAATCTGTGGCTTGCAGCGTCTCGAATGAGTTCCGAGGTCAAGGCCATGAGGTCTGATGAACTGACACTGCTCCATCTGTTCTTCAGGACAACATCAGAGACTATGATCCTATGATTCAGATGGTGCAGAGGTTTCTGCAGGCTCTGATCATCATTGTCTGAGGTGTTCTGGTGTTGTATTTGTATAGGCAGCAGCTTTTCGTCTTTCTTGATCTTTCGTGATCCGAATTTGAAGCTCTCCTCCCTCTGAATGTACAGTCCAAGGCTAGACTCCTCCCTCAAATCAGACTGGCTGCTCCAGAGAAACCTCAGGCTGCTCGAAAAGTTCATCAAAGACAGATCCTCTGCACAGACCTTATGCCTGCAGAGAGGGCAAGTGGAGTGCTTCTCCAGCCACTGATCAATGCAGTGGATGTGGAATGCATGTTTGCACTTGGGCAGCAGCCTCAGGATCTCGATGTCCTCGAATCTCGACAGGCACACCGCGCACTCCAGCCCGTCCCTCGAGCCCTGCAGCGAGGAGAACCTGAAGAACGGGAGGGATTCCACCACGGTCTTATCTATCCCCGAGGACCGCCTCCACGAGCCGAGGAGGGCCTCGGGGATCGTCAGCGTGGCGTTGAGGATGGAGGCCCTGTGGCAGAACTTGGCATAGAGGAGGAGGAAAAATGTTAGGGAAAACATGATGGCTAATATGCCTATGACCACAACTAGGCTTGGCTGGAAAGTGTTGGGGTCTGGTGAGGGATCATGGGGGATTGTTGCAGGGTTTTGGGCTTTTGCATTCAAGAAAATGAGAGGGAGGAAGAGCAGAGAGATGATCATGTTGATTAAGGTTTTCATGGGGATTAGAGAGTTTAGGAAGAGGAGATGGAGGCATGGGGGTTGTAAATACATTTGTTTGTATGCACAAGCTAGTCTCTCTCATTGGTGGTGCTTTGCATTGGTTTGTTGTGGGTGAAGCTATATTTTATATGGTTGGGAGCATGAGGAATCTATATTTAATTTTTCAATCATTTCTATTTTAAAAATAACATTTTTTTTTTGATTCCTCAGTTATGACCGACCGTGTGTCATAAATTTAATTTTTAAATTTAATTTTTTAATAATTCACCATGTAAATTTAGTCACACAGCTATTATGCCACTTATTGAAGATTTAGTTCCTTGAATGAGACAATTCCAGTCAAGTTGGTCAGATGATTAATTTGGTAACTACAAGGTTTTAAATTCAACTCTCTATTGTTCTTTTTAGTTTGAATCAACCTAAACTGATTTATCTCATTGTAGTTTTTTGTCGGTTAGGATAATAAGACGGATTTCAGTCATAGCCTAATTGTTTTTGACTTTCATATAAATTAAAGATTTAGTTTCTCGAGATTACTATTTACTATTTTAATAACAATTAAATGATTAAACCCTTGATCACAATAACAGGTCGAACTTGAGTCTTGTTGCTTTCCTTTACTAGTTACTACTGAGATAGGATTAGATATCTCTAGATTATTACAGTAACTTATATCTCGTCCTATTATCTTTAAATGCATCTACGAAATTTTATTTAATTTTTAAAAAATGGTAAAATAAGATACAAAATGACGTGAGACTTTAGAGTTTAGATACCTAACCTTATCGCCAAAATGTACCATAAAAAATTGTCTTTAGAATCAATACCATGTGAGTAATTTTGAGCCGTTGATCTGCTTCAGAGCATCATCCTGTTTTTCAAGAATCAACGGCTGCAATTACTAGTCAAACTGTAGAATGCCCCAAACCAAACCTCCCTCAAAGGACTCCCTACAAACATTACTTCCGTTGGTTTCTTTATTTTAATGACCTGTCATATGTTGTTTTGTTGGATGTCTCACTCTCAGCATATTAATTAATTATAAATTATTATCATTACTAGTATTTTCACTCGTGCGTTGCACGGAATGAATTTGTTATAATATTTTAAGAAATATTTGAATCGATATACAATTATATAAATTATAACATCGAATATGAGTATGAATAAGTGTATAAATTCAATTATAGTATGAGTCTTCCTTCCATGCAATAAATATCACAAAAATTCAGTGTTCTAAAATAAGTGTGATAGGGCTAAAATCCGGTCTCCTATCCCGATCTCTCTCTCTGAATAAGGACTCAGCCAGGCCCTTAGATTCTATTCCCGGTCTGCCGAGCCTTGTACAATATACTCCGGGCCGCCGCGGCAACCCGGGCGGGATTCGAAGTGGGGGTCTCATATCCACCTATCGTAAGCGCATTGGACCGATAGCGTGACCGGTGCATGTCTGCCACGTGTCCTGCATGCAGCCCGACCGAAGTAGGCCTGGCCATATCCGCTATAAAAGGCGCATTTAATGTAGAGAAAAAGACTTTTGGCTTTTACCTTTTGAACAGCAGCTAAAGAGACCGGGAGCCGCTGACCCACTGTCACGGAGCTCGGTCACACTTAGAGTATTCTTTCCTATACTCTACCATATATTAATACGAATATTCTCTTCCGTATTATTCCGTATCATTTTGGCGCCGTCTGTGGGGACCGAAGTAACAAGCCGAGTCCCGTTCTACCTAACTTCAATCTCCAAGCATGTACCCATATATGGATTATTTTGCCGCTGCGGATCCAGAGCAGGAGGTACCTCCCGACCTACGTTCCCGCCTTAGCTCTAGAGACGACCCGAGCAATACCACTAATCCGCCGGCGGCTGATCCTGTCAACATGATTCACCCTCCCCAAGCATTCCCTATACCGGTCGGACCGATACCGTACCAGTACCCACCATACCCGCTTGATCCGACCGCTCATTGGTGGACCACTTCCCCTCGTTTCTATCCGACGCCTTACGCCCCTCCTTTCCCGTTCCAGCCGGCACCGCCCACTCAGCTGCACACTCAGCCGCCGGTCCCTCATCCGGATACTACGACGATCGAGGCTGCAGCCACCCACTCGCCCACTAGGAGGGCGCAGTCTGAAAGGCGACCGATCTCCTCTAGATTACGAGAACCGACATCGGCGCGTCGACCTGCTCTGTCGCGTTTGGGCACCTCAGGTTCCAAGCCACCCCCAGCCCAAGAAGAGCCGCCGAGAGTCAGTGTTCTAGACCGAATCGACCCGCCGATGGAGAGAGGGCGCCGACCATTACATGTCCCGACCGCGACCGAAGCTGATTCAAGCGAAGCAAGTTCTTCGGATTCCCGTCACCATAGACGCCGTAAACCAACCCGTCCGCCTGGTCTTTCGCGTGGAATGCTCGATCAAGTCCGAGCAGAGTTCAACAGATGGAAGCGTGAGGAAGGAATTGACCGACCCACTGGCCGATCTAGCGACCTGCTCCGAACGCCCTTTACGCACAAGCTCATGAGTGAGCCTTATCCGATAGACCTGCGCGTTCCTGGAGACAAAGAGTACGCTGGCAGGTCGGACCCCGAACAGCATGTCAACCTCTACTATGGTAACATGCTCATGATGGGGGTATCCGAGGCCGTCATGTGTAGGGCGTTCTACTCCACGCTCACCGGGAGAGCTGCAGAGTGGTTCCGTACCCTAGAACCAGAGTCCATCTCGAATTTCCGAGACCTGGCCCAGAGGTTTGTCGATCGTTTCGCCATGGCCAAGACCGTGAAGAAACATTTCTCTCATTTGGAAAACGCCAAACAGTTAGACGGGGAGCCGCTCTCTGTCTTTATCGAGCGATGGAATAAGGAAATGTCGGAAATAGAACCCGTAGATGACGTAACTGCCACCAACTTGTTGTTGAACTCGCTAAGAGCGGGAAACCTGTACCAGGACCTAATACTCCGGCCGCCGACCTGCTACGAAGACGCTGTGCGCAGAGTAGTGGCTTACGCTACGGCCACGGAGGCGAACTCAGCTAAGAGGTTGATGGAGACCGGTGGGTCGAGGAGGGATCAGGGCCAGAGAGACCGACGCCCGAACAATCGTGATGGAAATCCGATTTACACCCCGCTGAACAGGCCGGTTGCGGAGGTCTTGCAATTCGCCCAAAGTTGTCATCTGATCCAGTTGCCCGCCCCGGCGAGAGATGGACCGGATAAGGAAAAGTACTGTGCGTATCACCGCAATCGGGGACATGACACCGAAGAGTGTCATGTGCTTAAAGGTCTGATCGAAGACCTGCTACAAACCGGGGAATTGGCCCAGTTCGCCGAAAAGAGGAAGAAGAACCGGCGTGGATGGAGGAAAGATTTCAAAAAAGATAAGGACAAGAAAGATAAAGACCCCGACCTCGATAGGGAACCTCCGGCAGCCGCTCNGAACCGGCGTGGATGGAGGAAAGATTCCAAAAAAGATAAGGACAAGAAAGATAAAGACCCCGACCTCGATAGGGAACCTCCGGCAGCCGCTCGAAAACAAGTTATTCATGTGATATTCGGAGGACCGGAAGGTGGCGACACTGCTGAAAACCGGCGTAACTGGGCTCGAGATCTACACGTGGCCCTAGTCGAGTCAAATCCGGAGAAAAGGGTGAAAGTGGAGCCTATCGTGTTCACCGATCGTGACTTGCCGAGCAGCCCCAACTGCACGACCGAAGCGTTGGTGGTAACCATAGACATCAACGGCGTCGACGTACAGAGAGTCATGGTGGATACGGGGTCGAGTGTGAATGTTATGTACCTAGACGTCTTCCGAAAGCTTCAGTTAGATCGGTCCCAGTTAATGCCTGTTAAGACACCGCTCTCGGGTTTAACAGGAGCAATGGTCCATCCGGAAGGAGTCATCCGACTGCCCGTAGAGGTTGGGACCGTCCCGAGAGTGCTCCAGGTGACCATGGAGTTCGTCGTCGTTGACTTGGCGTGCGTTCATAACGCCATCTTAGGCAGGCCGGGGATATCGCAGCTCGGCGCGATAATATCAATGCCGCACCTATGTATGAAATTCCAAACTCCGGAAGGTGTAGGCACGGTCAGAGGAGACCCTCAATCGGCGAGGCGATGCTATGTCCGGGCTGTACAGAAACAAGATACCAGCACGTCTCGGGTGAACGCTATCAATAAGAAGGGAGACGCCCGAGTCGAACGTCCCGAACCGTCAGAAGAGGTCGAGTTGGTACCGCTATCGGACTCTCAACCGGAACGTACTGTGAAGATTGGCTCGGCCTTATCGCCAGATTTACGGACCGCAATCATCGCCGTCCTTCGGGAATACGCCGACATCCTGGCCTGGGGACCGGAAGATATGCCTGGTATCGACCGCCAGACAATATGCCATAGGTTAGCCGTACGCCCTGGCTCCCGACCGGTCAAGCAGAAGCAGAGACACCTAGCGTCCGACCGACGAGAGTTCGTCCGCTCCGAAACGAAATCTTTGGTAGCGGCCGGACACATACGGGAGGTTCACTACCCCGAGTGGTTAGCAAATGTAGTTCTCGTCCCTAAGCCCCCAGCCTGGAGGATGTGCGTGGATTATACGGACCTCAACAAGGCGTGCCCGCTAGACCCGTTCCCTTTCCCGAGTATCTACCAGATGGTCGACGAGACCGCAGGCGCAGAGCTCTTAAGTTTTATGGACGCTTTCAAGGGCTATCACCAGGTGATGATGGCCGAAGAGGACGAAGCCAAGACAGCATTCATTACTCCAGACGGTCTATACTGCTACCGAGTTATGCCGTTCGGTTTCCGCAATGCCGGTGCAACTTACCAGAGAATGGTGAACACCTTGTTCGGAGAGCTGATCGGTAAAACGATGGAGGCCTACATCGATGACATGCTGGTAAAAAGTAAAGATAAGTATGACCATGCGTCCGACCTGAGACGGAGCTTTGAGATCATGAGATATAACCGGCTGAGACTCAATCCAGCCAAATGTACTTTCGCAGTCCAGACCGGGAAGTTTCTCGGGTTTATGATGACAAGGAGAGGAATCGAGCCGAACCCCGCGAAAGTGAAGGCGATAATCGACATGAGGCCGCCGGCCACGGTTAGAGAAGTTCAACAGCTAACTGGTCGATTGGCCGCCCTGAGCCGCTTCCTCTCGAAACTTGCTGAGCGGGCACACCCGTTCTTCCAGACACTGAAGAAGACATCCGCCTTCATGTGGACTGATGAGTGTCAACGGGCTTTCGAAAGTTTGAAAGAGTACTTGGCCTCACCAATAGTGTTGTCCAGGCCGGAACCTGGTGAAGAGTTGCAGATTTATCTCTCCGCATCAGACCGCGCTATCAGCGCAGTGCTCTGCCGAACCGACCCTGAAGGGGTGCAACGCCCGGTTTATTACATCAGCCACGCTCTCCAGGGCCCTGAACTGCGGTATACCCGGCTGGAGAAGGTCGTATTCGCGTTGTACACGACCGCGAAGAAGTTAACGCCATACTTTCAAGGCCGGGTGATCCGGGTGCTCACCGATCAACCGATAGGGGCCATACTCCGGACGACCACTTCCTCCGGTCGGTTAATTAAGTGGGCAATGATGTTGACCCAGTTCGCAATCGAATACACGCCGAGACCGGCCATCAAAGGACAAGCCGTAGCAGATTTCGTCGTAGAATGCTCAGCACGTGACAGCACCACCCCGGTGACCTCCGACGATGCCCCGGTGGAATGGGAAATTGCAACAGATGGGTCAAGCTACAAGCAGGGCGCCGGCGCTGGTATAGTTCTTACCAGCCCGGAGGGCTTCAAAGTTTACTACGCCCTGTCGCTTGCTTTCTCACCGACCAACAATGAAGCGGAGTACGAGGCCTTCATAGCTGGCCTGCGACGCGCCCGCTCTCTGGGGGCTCGGCATGTGAGGATCCGGACTGACTCAGCCCTAGTCGTCGGACAGGTCACCGGCGCTTTCGAAACAAAAGGGGAACGGCTAGCCCGGTACCGCGACTACGCTTTATCCATTATGGGATCGTTCGACGCTTGCATAGCCGAGCACATTCCACGGGCCGAGAATGCGGATGCGGACATGTTATCCCGACTATCACACGAGGCTCCGGAATATATATCGAAGGTCGCCCGGGTGGAAGAGCTGCAGACTGCTTGCGTGGATGCGCTTCCCGTGATACCGGTCGATGCGGAAACGGATGATTAGACCACCGACCTCCGTTCATATTTAGAGACCGGGACCTTACCAGAGAATGAGCAGAGGGCCAGGAAAGTAAAGCTGCGAGCTCCTCGTTTCCAGATAGTCGACAATCGCCTTTACCGGCGGTCTTATGGAGGGCCGCTGATGAGATGTCTAACCCGCTTTGAGGCCAAACTCGTGATGGCCGAGCTGCATTCCGGACTTTGCTCTGCCCATCAGGGGGGTCGGGCCTTGGCAAGAAGAATAATGCTGATCGGCTACTATTGGCCATCGATCCAATTAGACTGTGAGGCACTAGCAAAGTCGTGCGAATCCTGTCAACTTTACGCTCGAGTCCCAGGCAGGCCGGCCACCTTTTATCATCCGGTCAGTTCTGCAATACCATTCGCCAAATGGGGGGTAGACATCTTGGGACCTTTCCCGCAGTTGACCGGTCGACGCCGCTTCATAATCGTTGCTGTGGACTACTTTTCGAAATGGGTAGAGGCCGAACCACTAGCGACGATTACATCTCAGCAGTGCGCTCGGTTTATATGGCGAAACGTGATCTCCCGCTTTGGAGTTCCAGTTCAGTTGGTGACCGACAACGGAAGACAGTTCGAGAGCGAGTATTTCCAAAATTTCTTAGCAACGGTGGGCACCAGGTCACTCCGTTCTTCCGTAGCATATCCTCAAGGGAACGGTCAAGTAGAGAATGCGAACCGAACCATCCTGGAAGGACTGAAAAAGAAGTTGCACTCGGCCGGACGAAGCTGGGCAGACGAGCTCCCGTACATCTTGTAGTCGTACCGGACTACGCCCCGGGAGGCCACGAAGGAAACGCCTTTCGCACTAGTTTATGGCACCGAAGCCCGCCTGCCAGTGGAAGCGTGGATACCGACCTCTAGAGAGCGGAGCTATGATGAGAACGGCAATGACTCCTTAATAATCACCGGGTTGGATTCTGTGGAAGAGAGGAGAGAGGTCGCAGCCCGGAGGGTCGAAGAATATCAAAAGAAATTGAAAGCATACCACGACCCTAAAGTGCGCCCCCGCTACTTTCAAGTAGGGGATTACGTGCTGAGAGAAAGACAGGCCAGCAAACCGCTAGAGAGCGGGAAATTGGCCCAGAGCTGGGAAGGTCTCTCGTCGTTTCGGCCGTGGTGAGACCGGGGACCTACCGGCTCGAAACCACCACTGGCAAACCGGTCGACCGCATTTGGAATTCCCAGCATTTGGTCCATTTTTATCAGTAGTTTGTAATAGGTTCGGGAGCCTGCGTGCCCCAATTTACTTTCGCCCTGCGAGGCTGTTCTGTTTGAAATGTAGTATCGCCCGGTCAAGTCGACTTTTCCTGTTAAATGTGTTTAATGGTGAGAGCAAGGTGCTTACCCCGGGAGTAAGGTGCCCGGTTACCGGTCTTCGGACCTTAATGGTGAGAGCAAGGTGCTCAGCCCGGGAGTAAGGTGCCCGATTACCGGTCTTCGGACCTTAATGGTGAGAGCAAGGTGCTCACCCCGGGAGTAAGGTGCCCGGTTACCGGTCTTCGGACCTTAATGGTGAGAGCAAGGTGCTCACCCCGGGAGTAAGGTGCCCGGTTACCGGTCTTCAGACCTAATGGTGAGAGCAAGGTGCTCACCCCGGGAGTAAGGTGCCCGGTTACCGGTCTTCGGACCTTAAGTAAGTGTTTAAAAGGAGAAAGCAAAAGATGTTACGAGTGAAAGCGGCTCCAAGGCCGTTAAGATAAGAGTATCGCCCGACACAACGAGGCCGGGCTCTCGAAACGAAACGACTCAAAGGTCGTCAAAACGAAATAATACCCGGCACAACGAGGCCGGGCTCCCGCGTTTACTGTCTAAGGGCGTTCGGCCGACTGCTCGGCCCCGGGCTCCGTCGCACCCTCTGCCGCTGGTCCAGCATCGGGGGCTTCCGCAACCTCCGCCGTTGGTCCAGCGGAAGCGTCGGTGAAAGAGACCGGTAGTACTTGCCCCTCAGAGACGGTTGAGAACGGCGTCGGACCAGGGTCGGGCACCTCTTCGGGAAGCACGGCCAAAACCCTGTGGAGGTCGTCGTCGTCGATCGAGACTTCTAAGGCAGTTCGAACGTCGTTCTGCATGGCTCGACGACCACTGTTGAACGCCCAAGTCCCGAACTCGTACATTAAGTCCTCCCCGACCGGCGTGCGCGAGATGGCCGCAAGAACGGCCTCACCTGTCTCCCGCCCTCGGCAGATATGCTTAGCCAGGAGGACGGGATCCGTCAAAACCTTCTCGCCGAAATCCGCCCGCTCCAGGATCCTCCTTCCGGTCTCTTCAGCCGTCTTCAGTTTCCCCTCGAGCTCTTTAATCCGCTGTTCCCTCTTAGCAAGGGACCTTTTGAGCGGGGCCACGTCCCGACGATGGATCTCGTCCCCGTCCTTGGCCCGGGCATACAGATCGGTGACCGAGTGCGCCATCTAAAAGAGAAAGGTGGTGAGAAGACCGGTAGACGCTAACAAGAACACGATTAATCACTTCGCGATACCTGGATGAGGTCGCGAGCGATGCGCTCTCCCACTAGAGCGGTCGACCATCCGCTTGTCTTCTCCGGAGGAGGAGCCGCGGCGCAGATCCTCGTTAGCAGAGCGGCGGAGGATTCGTCCCCGTGCTTCATGAGCACGTCGATCACGGGGGTCGTGGACCCGGACCCGTCGCGACGGGAACGTTTCACGACCGCGACCTCCTCGACCTCGGGCACCTCTTTCTCTTTCCCTCGCTTGGCAGCCCGGGCTGCATCCTGCTCGTTGTTCAGATCGGCAGGGTGGGTCGCGTCCAAAGGTAGACCGACGGGCACTGGCGCCTCGCCGGTAGGATCCGCAGGCTTCGAGGGCTCGGCCTTCTTAGCCCCCAGACTGATCTTCTTGGCGGGTGCAGGCGGACGAGCTGATACCGGGAAGCTCCTCATGGCACCTGAAAGGAGAAGACAAAAGACTTAGTATACCGACCTTCGTAAAACCGACCTCGGATCGGTAAGTCTTACAAACCTCGTGACCCAGCCTCAAGAGGGGGAGGTCTGACGGCAACCGTCACCACCGCCCTCTTAGGCGTGTACTTCTCGGGCAAATCATATCTGGGGGGCTCGAGGTTTGCTTCCAGGTATTCCTCGGGAGATCGGAAGACCTCGTACTCGTATTCCTCGGCGGAAATCTTTATGGCCGCGTCATCTAGAGCCCGGCTTTTCCTAGGTCGTTTGTGCTCCGTCGCGAACTCTGGCCACTCTCGGTCAACAGGAAGCGGCCACGGGTATCGGACCGACAGGATCCGGTTTTTCCAGCCTCTATTGTTTTCGGGCAAATGTAAAATTTTGCAGAAGTGCTCACGAGACTGTATGCATAGGACGCCACCCCCGTGCTTGATAGATAGAGGCCGGACCGAGAAGAGGTACCGGAAAAGCTCTAGAGTCGCTGGGAGACCGTGGCGGTTACATATTTGTGGGAAGCATGCGAGAGTACGGTGGGCATTAGGGGCAATTTGCCCGGGCAAAACACCATAGTATTTCATGAAACCCAGCAAAAAGGGGTGGAACGGGAAGGTCAACGGGGCCTTGATGGAATCCAAGTGCATCCCGAGCCAGTCCCCGTTCGTTCGGTCGACGATGCTCCCTAACGACCGTTTGGTCTCATAGTTAACAGTCCCGGTTAACAGGGCCGAGACTTCTTCGATCTCCCCGCGAGTGAGAAGACTGGTGTGTCGCCGCAGGCCGCTGCTGTCTAATCGGATCCTGCTGGCGGCCACTGGAGGCGTAGAATCGACTGGTAGACCGGCGAACCAGTCCCTACCATAGGCCGTAGGGGCAGGCTTTCCTCGACCTGAGGGCCCTGCTTCCATGGAAAGAGGCTCCATAACGGGCCGAGAGTCTGCTTCGTCATTCTCAGCCCTCGGTTGGTTATGAGCCCGGACCGAGCCCTCGGGTTCTGAGTAAGTGTCTATGGCGTTGAGGTCAGAGTCATAAGTCGAGACCGTGAACGATCCGACTTCGACCGAGTCACCGTAGCTGTGGTGGGATAGGTTTTGACTATCCGATCCGCTCATGGCTGTACCTAGCAAGGACAAGGAGGTGTCTTACTAAGGTCAGCCCGGGACTCGAGATCACCCGAAATCGTAAAACGAATGTATCCACGAGTATAAGCAAAGGGAGTTACCTGTCAAAGAAAATTCGAAAACGTGCTGAGGTCGACAACGCTAAGATCGGGAAGTATAGGTAGCTCGGGAGGCTCTGAGTTTGTCTCGTTCGTGAAAGCCGAAAACACCGTACGTACCACGCTTTTATAGAGGGAGAAAGAAGGGGCTGACGGTTCGGCTCCCCACGCCGTAGACCTAGCCTAGGCCCAAGTTCCGAGGTTCGTGCGAACGTGACACGTGGACACTAGGGCTGACGACACCCGCCGACGACGTTTTCCTTGTCCCGTTCTGTTGATCAACCATGGATAGTGCAACCCGGACCCGATCTTACAGCCCGGACTTTTTCCTCAGCGATCGTAAAAGACCGGGCTGGGGGGCTAGATGATAGGGCTAAAATCCGGTCTCCGTATCCCGATCTCTCTCTCTGAATAAGGACTCAGCCAGGCCCTTAGATTCTATTCCCGGTCTGCCGAGCCTTGTACAATACACTCCGGGCCGCCGCGGCAACCCGGGCGGGATTCGAAGTGGGGGTCTCATATCCACCTATCGTAAGCGCATTGGACCGATAGCGTGACCGGTGCATGTCTGCCACGTGTCCTGCATGCAACCCGACCGAAGTAGGCCTGGCCATATCCGCTATAAAAGGCGCATTTAATGTAGAGAAAAAGACTTTTGGCTTTTACCTTTTGAACAGCAGCTAAAGAGACCGGGAGCCGCTGACCCACTGTCACGGAGCTCGGTCACACTTAGAGTATTCTTTCCTATACTCTACCATATATTAATACGAATATTCTCTTCCGTATTATTCCGTATCAAAGTGTATAAATGCAATAGGTAGATACGTTACATTATTGCATCATATTCATTAATTTAATTACTTGTCGATTAGTTATTGCATGATCTTGAGGTACACTTATATTTTGATATTCAGTAAGTATAACTATATTAGAGAAAAATTTACATGGGAGGAATGAGATAATCAGTTGAGTAATTGTTGGTTGACCGTAGAGCGTTGTGCTGGAGGAAAAAGATGATATATAGTGAAGATGATATTGCCCTTCACTATATATCATCTTCTTCCTTCAACACGTTGATATTCTCTGGACAAATAACTGTTGGAAAAAAATTAGCATAAAATGGCATTTTACTGGCAATATTGTGGTACAAATATATGTGGGGTCCACTTTCGATTTGGGTCGGGTCAAAGTGGATTCGTGTTCTTCGTAGTTAGACGAAAAGATTGATATATTGTACGCTCAAAACTGATAATGACTGAATGAGAAATTGGTTCTCAAAGTTGACCTATTTGAGTTAGAAAAATTTAGAGAAAAACCTTTCAAATAACTTTTGTCCCACATTGGTTTGAGAAGTGGTTTGCACCACTACTTATACAAGAGTTTTTCTAAGGCTTATTGAATTGTATAGCATTGAGGCTCTCTCTCGCGCGCAGGGGGGGTGCAAATGAAATCCCAAAATGAACTTAAAAAGGCTTGACTCGTGCGCCGACAACTGCATGCACGAATGTCGTTCAGAAAATTGGTTGGCCTTGCGGGTTAAATTTTCATATTTTTTACAATATTACGCAAACCATACCATAATACTATCGGTCTGTTTTGGGCGGGAAGTTAAAACTGAAGATATTGTTTTTATTAATAGTATAGATTGCATTGCAGATAAATATATATACTGAATTATTACCATTAGTAATTATAGTCTAGAATTGTATTACGAATAGGAACGTAGAGAAGAATATATTTTATTAAGAATTCTATTTTAATTTACAATTGTATTAGAGATAGGAATTGTATTACCATATTTTACAATATTACGCAAACCATAATATTATAGGTCTGTTTTGGGCGAGAAGTTAAAACTGGGGATATTGTTTTTATTAATAGTATAGATTGCATTGCAGAGAAATATATATACTGAATTATAACCATTAGTAATTCTAGTCTAGAATTGTATACGAATAGGAACGTAGGGAAGAATATATTTTATTAGGAATTCTATTTTAATTTACAATTGTATTAGAGATAGGAATTGTAGTACCATATTTTACAATATTACGCAAACCATAATATTATATGTCTGTTTTGNAGAAGGGGCTGACGGTTCGGCTCCCCACGCCGTAGACCTAGCCTAGGCCCAAGTTCCGAGGTTCGTGCGAACGTGACACGTGGACACTAGGGCTGACGACACCCGCCGACGACGTTTTCCTTGTCCCGTTCTGTTGATCAACCATGGATAGTGCAACCCGGACCCGATCTTACAGCCCGGACTTTTTCCTCAGCGATCGTAAAAGACCGGGCTGGGGGGCTAGATGATAGGGCTAAAATCCGGTCTCCGTATCCCGATCTCTCTCTCTGAATAAGGACTCAGCCAGGCCCTTAGATTCTATTCCCGGTCTGCCGAGCCTTGTACAATACACTCCGGGCCGCCGCGGCAACCCGGGCGGGATTCGAAGTGGGGGTCTCATATCCACCTATCGTAAGCGCATTGGACCGATAGCGTGACCGGTGCATGTCTGCCACGTGTCCTGCATGCAACCCGACCGAAGTAGGCCTGGCCATATCCGCTATAAAAGGCGCATTTAATGTAGAGAAAAAGACTTTTGGCTTTTACCTTTTGAACAGCAGCTAAAGAGACCGGGAGCCGCTGACCCACTGTCACGGAGCTCGGTCACACTTAGAGTATTCTTTCCTATACTCTACCATATATTAATACGAATATTCTCTTCCGTATTATTCCGTATCAAAGTGTATAAATGCAATAGGTAGATACGTTACATTATTGCATCATATTCATTAATTTAATTACTTGTCGATTAGTTATTGCATGATCTTGAGGTACACTTATATTTTGATATTCAGTAAGTATAACTATATTAGAGAAAAATTTACATGGGAGGAATGAGATAATCAGTTGAGTAATTGTTGGTTGACCGTAGAGCGTTGTGCTGGAGGAAAAAGATGATATATAGTGAAGATGATATTGCCCTTCACTATATATCATCTTCTTCCTTCAACACGTTGATATTCTCTGGACAAATAACTGTTGGAAAAAAATTAGCATAAAATGGCATTTTACTGGCAATATTGTGGTACAAATATATGTGGGGTCCACTTTCGATTTGGGTCGGGTCAAAGTGGATTCGTGTTCTTCGTAGTTAGACGAAAAGATTGATATATTGTACGCTCAAAACTGATAATGACTGAATGAGAAATTGGTTCTCAAAGTTGACCTATTTGAGTTAGAAAAATTTAGAGAAAAACCTTTCAAATAACTTTTGTCCCACATTGGTTTGAGAAGTGGTTTGCACCACTACTTATACAAGAGTTTTTCTAAGGCTTATTGAATTGTATAGCATTGAGGCTCTCTCTCGCGCGCAGGGGGGGTGCAAATGAAATCCCAAAATGAACTTAAAAAGGCTTGACTCGTGCGCCGACAACTGCATGCACGAATGTCGTTCAGAAAATTGGTTGGCCTTGCGGGTTAAATTTTCATATTTTTTACAATATTACGCAAACCATACCATAATACTATCGGTCTGTTTTGGGCGGGAAGTTAAAACTGAAGATATTGTTTTTATTAATAGTATAGATTGCATTGCAGATAAATATATATACTGAATTATTACCATTAGTAATTATAGTCTAGAATTGTATTACGAATAGGAACGTAGAGAAGAATATATTTTATTAAGAATTCTATTTTAATTTACAATTGTATTAGAGATAGGAATTGTATTACCATATTTTACAATATTACGCAAACCATACCATAATACTATCGGTCTGTTTTGGGCGGGAAGTTAAAACTGAAGATATTGTTTTTATTAATAGTATAGATTGCATTGCAGATAAATATATATACTGAATTATTACCATTAGTAATTATAGTCTAGAATTGTATTACGAATAGGAACGTAGAGAAGAATATATTTTATTAAGAATTCTATTTTAATTTACAATTGTATTAGAGATAGGAATTGTATTACCATATTTTACAATATTACGCAAACCATAATATTATAGGTCTGTTTTGGGCGAGAAGTTAAAACTGGGGATATTGTTTTTATTAATAGTATAGATTGCATTGCAGAGAAATATATATACTGAATTATAACCATTAGTAATTCTAGTCTAGAATTGTATACGAATAGGAACGTAGGGAAGAATATATTTTATTAGGAATTCTATTTTAATTTACAATTGTATTAGAGATAGGAATTGTAGTACCATATTTTACAATATTACGCAAACCATAATATTATATGTCTGTTTTGGGCGAGAAGTTAAAACTGGGGATATTGTTTTTATTAATAGTATAGATTGCATTGCAGAGAAATATATATATATTGAATTATAACCATTAGTAATTCTAGTCTAGAATTGTATTACGAATAGGAACGTAGGGAAGAATATATATTATTAGGAATTCTATTTTAATTTACAATTGTATTAGAGATAGGAATTGTATTACCATATTTTACAATATTACGCAAACCATAATATTATAGGTCTGTTTTGGGCGGGAAGTTAAAACTGAGGATATTGTTTTTATTAATAGTATAGATTGCATTGCAGAGAAATATATATACTGAATTATTACCATTAGTAATTCTAGTCTAGAATTGTATTACGAATAGGAACGTAGGGAAGAATATATATTATTAGGAATTCTATTTTAATTTACAATTGTATTAGAGATAGGAATTGTATTACCATATTTTACAATATTACGCAAACCATAATATTATAGGTCTGTTTTGGGCGGGAAGTTAAAACTGAGGATATTGTTTTTATTAATAGTATAGATTATTATTATTATTATTTTATTCTTGGGTGATGCCAAAACTTTGAATTTGGATCTATATTGCAGTAGGTGATGCAGATGTAAGAAGGTTTATATAGCTGTAATTATATAAATAAAATAACAACAAAGATATATAATCTAACAAGTAACCTGCTAGTTCCCTACCTTTCAAATACTATTAGTAACATAGTTAGTTTATCAATCAATTTTAATTTATTTGACCACTATTATCTGTTTAGTTTGGTTAAATAATTAATATGAGTGTTTTGATTTAATTAGCTTTTTATAACAACTTATTGCTAAAAAATGCTAAAATTAAAAAAAAAAGATGCTCAAAATAGATTTTTCGATCAATTTTTTAAGAAAGTCATTTTGCATTACCAAATGCTTTTCTACAATCAGCTAATACTATCAATTAGTCAAATTCACTAACTCAATCAGCTAACAGCTATTTACCAAACATCCCCATCATCCGAACTTAATATGAAATTTACACTATACTTAAGAGTTTGAAGTGTAATTACTCTTTCTCAATTTAAAACATAAATTGATAGTTATACGGTATATTTATGTTCTATATATTATATGCTCAATAGAATTAATTTTTGTTAAGTCAATAAAAAGCAATGACATAGCATGACAGATGAAAGCATGTTTCATCAATATTGCAAATCAATACATTCAATTATATTACTCAAAGCCTCATGAAATGTGATGACACTTTGTTAATTTAATTACACAAATTAGATATTAGGTCAACTTCAAAATAATTTTTTTAAAAAAAACAAAAGCCTTAATATTGATTCTTGCATGTGGAATATACAAGTATATAGTATATACTGTCCATATTCATAGGAGGGTGGAACAAATGAGAAAATTAAGTGGAGTAGTTGTGCAGCTTTAGTCAATATATTATTAGTTGTCCAAAAAGTTACACAAAATACATTCATGATGAAATTGCATTTTAAATTATTAGAAGTCAACAATATAGAATAAAACACTCTCTTGGTATGGCCTTCTTGGTTTAAACTAGTCAGCTATGTAAAATCTAAACTAATTTAACTCTTTGTGATCTTCTGTTAACTAGATTACAAAGTGAGTTCCACTAACAATACACATTCAGGCAACGACTCCTTTAAATCGAAGAATAAAACGATAAATTTTAAAAACAAAAATAAGAAAGAAAAGTTTAAAACTTTAATTTTTTTTAAGTGATGAGAAAACCCGCAGGTTGCAGCCACTACCTAACAATCTGCGATGGATAAATCCCGTCTTATGATTCAAGTCGACAAAATACCACTGAGGAATAAACCAACTTAGATTACTCATAACTGATTAGCGCAAATCAGAAAATCTTGTGATTAGACTTATTACCAAGTCAATCACCTTACCAACTTGATTAGGTTGGTCTAAAACTTGAGTTCTAAAACTCGATCAATATGATAAATATTTACTTCAAAGACAGAAAACTCAATAATATGATAAACATTTACTGCACCATGCCCAAAAAAAATTAGACTAATTACCAAGTCAATTGCCTAACCAACTTGATTAGGTTGGTCTTAAACTTGAGTTCTAAAACTCGATCAATATGATAAATATTTACTTCAAAGACAGAAAACTCAATAATATGATAAACATTTACTGCACCATGTCGAAAAAAATGATAAAAATTTTTGAACTCTTATATGCAGCATGCAAGGCTGCTAAATTGAGATCAAATATATTGCATCATGTACATACACAAAGGAGAATTTGGTGCTACACAACCAAAATGCTTCAGGATCTATTTTGGCTGAGAAAGATGATACAAATTATTACATACAACTGGTTATCATACCAGAAGGCAGCAATTAGTGCTAGCTAGAGGAGAAGGAAGGATCCAATTCAAGTTGAGGACTGGAAGAGTTACGCGAATCGCAGATTCCTTGTTAGGAGCTAGATTCAAGCTGTGCTCATCCCACGAGACGAAAATATATATATGTTACCGAGGTTTGAAACAGAAAAGCTTTGGTCTTATGTTTTCGGGATGTTTATGAGACTATACAGCTGTTTTCAGCTTTGAGCCGAGGCTGCAGAGTTGCTGTTTGGAAACGATGTTACACCGCTGCCAACATCTTGGGTCGGATGCTCTTCGCTGGCATGCCGCACAAACTCTTCAGGGGACATGTGTGACCCGTGACAAGCGCACACAATCTTGATCTGGGTAGCGCTAAACCTGTAAGTGACACCAGATATTGTTTTGCCATTTGGGCCTGAACCGGTTGTTGAAACCCACGGTAGATTTGGATAAGAACCACATCCCCCGAATTTCACATCTGCAGCCAGACCTGGCTTGATAGCTGGAAATTCAGAAGGAAGGCCGTCTGCTTTAGGCAGTTCAGACGGGTCTTTTCCCCTGAAGCTTATGTTGCTTCCTCGCATGTTCTCTTCCCCTCGAGTAGACGAACCTTCTTCTGCAGCATGCTGTTTCCCACTTCCTTTGTCATATTGTGAAAATTCAGATGGCTTGAGCGCAACCACTGGCACTGAAGCTACATCAACACAATAAGCACAAGGAACCTCATTTTAGAGTTATAAGCGAAAAAAAAAAAAAAAGAAAAGAGAAAAACTATGAATAGCACATTCCAGAACCTTGTGACCCTAGCCAGCAAAAGACCACAAGTTTTAGAGTTAAAAGCGGAAAAAAGAGAAAAACTATGAATAGCACATTCCAGAACCAGACCAGCTCAAACTAAGAAGGCTGGTATTTGAACTCATGACCTTGTGGTTACAAGTTTGTATCCTTAGCCATCTTGGCTAGGGTTACCCTCGACAAGTACTTTTTTTATGTTCTAGGAAATAGTTTCCTACCATCAATGACTTTCAGATTAAGAATTCATTAGTAATCACAAGAATGAATAAATCGGGTGCTACTAAATTTGAGACAATAGCATACCAAGCTAAATCATTTCCTCCAATTTAAAGCTTTGATGAGTATTCCAAGGTTTAGCAGGAATTTCATGGATAGTTCACAATATTTCCTTTGATAGTATAATTATACGGTTTCTTCCAGAAAATAGGTTATGCATATTTCCAGTTTCTATAGATTTCCCAGTTTAACACCCTCATTTGATCTTGTAATCATCCTTTCAGCAAGAAAGATTTTAACACAAGCTCCATAAACCATGCCTTCACAAAAAGACACAACTGCATTCTCAACACCCCCCTGATCCCACAGCTCCACCAGAATCAAGAATTAAACAAATTAATTGTGAATTGTCTTGAATTCCACTGCCCACAATTTTATTCTCATTTTCCATACTTGACAATCTTGAATTATTCTCAGTTAGTCACCCAATCAATGTATACTTCCAGGATTGTAATTTGTACGCCTAACATCTCAAACTAACAAACCAACCTAAATGCCCCAAAAAATCCAATGGGAATCAAAGAAGCACTGTGGGATCATAGAGGTTTTCACTTTTCAGACTGAGATTAGATTAAGGTGAAGAAAATAGAGTCTATTAAGGATCAAGAAGAGTTGTAACTGTGGAAGAAGTGAGCTGGATTGAAACAGCAGCTAGAGAAGAGAGAAAAGGAGAAGTAAGGTTATCTTATCGAAAATCCTAAGTATCTATCCCATTGACATTATACTATTGAGTAGCACCTGATGTATCATCACCTTACCACTGGTACTTGGTAACTATAGGCTTATATATAAAAAGTTCTGTGGGTTAAGTTATACCAATTTTTTTTGTCCCACTCACCTCAACACTCAAAATCACCAAAGACTATTTCTGTTGTTAACTTGTTATCACAGAAACAAAATGGCATTAGCATAACGAAAACATCAGAAAGAGCAAAAAAGAACCTTGAGTTATCTTCAACCCTTCACTGTGCTTGTCGGGGTTCAAAGGACCTCGGGCATAAGATGGGTGTAATTGTTGACGTTGAAGATGAGAGGCTGGAACACGAGGATTATCTTTGTCCAGCGAGGATAGTTGTACAGGAGAATATCCAAACATCAGTGGCATGTTTGCAGGCATGAGAGGTTGGGTTCCTTGTCGCTCACCACCGCTGGCAGCCATCATTTGCACCATACCGGGGACTGGATAATTTGGTGCACCAACTGTACCGCTAGGATTAGTATCTTTTGAAGGTAGAGAGTAAGGCATGTTTACAATGTTTATTGGTTGAGAGAAAGGAACACCGTAAGACATATTCCCAAACTTAACTTCCTTCTCTGAAGAAATGGAAAACCTTCTTTGTCCGGATAATTCTGCATTACCAGAATCAGAAACGCCATGAACTTCCTTATTAATCTCAATTTGACCACTACTCCCGACACGTCGCTTGGAGCTATCATCAGGCTGTGAAACTTGTCGTGATGTTGAACCCTCGGCCTCAGAATCAGCCACATCTTCATTGTCTCCAGTTGAGTCATCGTCTGTGTTAATTGAAATGTGTGATGTCCTTGTTTTGTCATGCAAGTCAGAATTATGAGCGTCTCTTTCACGCTTTCTTTTGTGACTTGTCTCTCCAAATAAGCTTTTATGCCTATCACCAGCATCTGTTGTCTTTTCTTCTTCAACTTCAATAGACCGACCACTATTTGCACCCCAGAATCCTCCGCTATTTAACTTTTTAGCAGCATCTACATTGACAGCCGTACTCGAGAGGTCATTAAAGAAGCTCCCCTCATTTTTCACCAGATCACTTCTGTGCAACCCAATAACAGAATCATGCTTTTGTGTACCACCATCAAGAAAATTCTTGAAATCATTGATCAGTTTGCTATCTCTATCACCTTCTTCTGCCCTGAAATTTGAGGAGCTCCCGGTTTTACCTTTCTGTGAGGCAGTACCGCCACCACAAGGTAGGCCCAAGCTCAGGTTGAGACCATTTTCATCCTCCATAATAAAGAAACAGAAACTATGTAAACGTGATTATATTTCAACTCTTTCCATCTGCACAGCTTTGAATCCTTTGATACCTAATCTTAGGTATGGAGTAGTTGAAAATACTGATATCTCAAGTTATCTGCAAAGGTAAAGTAACAAAGTTTTCCAATGTTATCATTAGAAAAGGCTTTCAATCAGCAAAAAGAGTAACCACTAGACAAGGAAAAACTTCAGGCAGAGTGGCAGACCGACTGATGATACTACTAAATAACATAAAGCATAGAAAGAACAACAATTAGAAATTTGGCACCTTGAATCTAACACTTAAAATGCTTGTCAGTGAACGCTGCAAACCCATATATATAAGCGTGCTATTAGTCCTAGGTTTTCCTAAATCAAACTACCTCTCGTAACATTGCACTGACTGCAATACATAATTAGAGCATAACAAATGCTATTAGATCCCCTTCTTTAATAGGAGAGAACAGAAATCATATTAGGTATGTCAAAAACATGATTTTTATCTCAAGGATGGGTATTTAAAGACGAGACTTTTGCAAACCGCCAGGGAGATATAAGGCATTACTTCACCTGCTACTTCAATACAGAAAGACACAACAGAACGCCGATAATCGCAGCAAAATCAACTAAACAGATCTTTTTCTTAGAATTAATTGCTTATCAACCCCGGCTAATACTCAGCACAGTTAATCAGATTCAAATCCAAAAAACAGAAACTGGAAACTCACAACCATATCAATCCAAAAATCTCAAGTCTTGATTGAGCAGACAATAAAATAAAATTAAAGACTAAAAATCCTTCGGTACAGATCTATCTAAAGAGCATCTCGAGATTTAAAAATTGAAGGAAAAAAAAAAAGTGAATTCCATAAAACCGGTAAAAATGGAATAAAATTCCCAACTCAAACTGATATATTTAAGCTAAAGCTACAGTCTTTAAGCTTTTCTGAAACAAAAGGCCAGCATATATAGACAGAGAGACAAGACACACACACACACACACACGTATATATATATATATAGAGAGATAGAGATAGAGATAGACCTGATGATGAGAGAAAGATGAAACCCTTGGTGAAACTAAGAGAGAGAGATGAGAACTGAGCTAGCAAATGTTGGGGCCTGAAACCAGCGGGTTGAGAAAGATCAAAGAGACAAGATGTGTTTTTTTATTTTTATCTTTTTGGCCTTTTTTTTTTTTCGTTTTATTACACCAAAAAAAGAAAGAAAAAAAAATCATCATTTATTTGAAGGCTTGAAACACGTGGTTCGCATGGACTACCAAAAAAAACCAAATGGAGAGAGTGACGTACATGGAACTAAATCCTAATTCCATAAATCGATACACTTCTTTTGTCAGATAAAAAACTTAAAGATGATACACTTCTCATGACTGTTTTTACTTATTTGACAATAATTTTTGTCAGATAAAAAACTTAAAGATGATTTTTTTTTTAATTTCGGCAATAGTTTTTGAGGTGATCTTTTATCTTACAATGACTAAGTTTTTTATGAATCCCAAATGAAAGAGAGATAGCAGAAGGCTAATATTTTTGTGAGCGTTGGACGCACGCACATTTAGCGTATTTTTGTGAGCGTTGGACGCACGCACATTTAGCGCCCGGCGGTGCAATACTGGCGCGTCGTCTGCTTTGTTTTTGTTTGTTTTTTTTTTTTTGTTTTTTTTTCCTTTTTTTTTTCTTCTCTCTTTCCCTCATCTCTCTCCTAATTGATACCTCAAAAACTACTACTACTACCCAAAAAAAACAATACTATTGGAGATGCTTAATCAAGATATTTATGATTTGACTATGTAATTTATTAATATTTTTTCATTTAAGCTATTTGTATTTTTGTATGTTTTGGTAGCATAAGCCCTAACATGATGTTATTTAGTATTTACAAATGGCCTTGAAGTCGAATTTTTGTTACAAATAATGGAAAGAAATATAAAGAATTATTTGTTACAAAAATGAAACAACAGAAAAGAAAAATAAATACAAAGTTATCTACTAAATTCCAGAAAGTTGTCTGGGGAGCCTAGCCTAGTAATTTAGCAAGTTCATCTACTCTCAGCCCAGAATTTAAATTGTCTTCTCTACTACCTTTCACTGTCCTATCTTTTCTCAAAACTTTCCTCTCAGTTACCCTCGGAACCAAAACTATACCCTTTTCTTTCTCTTTCTTTGGTCCAATAATGGGTTTTGCTCTTTCTTTGGCCTCTAAATCACCAGTTTCTTGCTTGTTGGTAGGCTGATCTGCCAATTTTTTGTGTGGATATCTAAACACAGGCCCAGGAGGTGCAGAATTGGCTAGATCAACTGCCCTTTTATATACAATGTCAGCATCCAAACAAGAATCATCTAAAATAAGTGCGCTCCCGCTTTCAATAGCCTGGTTCCGAAGTAGTAAAACGCCCTCTGTCCAAGGTTTGTTCATGCTCACGAGGTTGTTGCTATCGTTTTGAGGAGTTTCTGATTCAGCCTGCTGCTTCTCCTCGTTCAATGGGGCCGGAGATAGAGCTTCTGATTGCTGCTTGTCATCGCTACTGATTCCCAACTCTTCCTCCTCGGGCAGAAGTGAGCTGTCGTCGAGTATTCTCTCGTTTTCACTGCTTTCAGTATGCAGTGCGTGTGAATCACTAACACGCTCCAAAGTTGAAGCCGTGCATGATTCCACAGATGTTATAACGTTTGATTCAGACTTGTGGTCCTCGAGTTCTTCTGCTTTCCCATCATTGCTTCTACCTATTTTTGCATCCTCACTACCCATCAAAGAGGTACTTTCACTCAGATGGTCGGAGCTTGTGTCTGTAACCGATAAGCTGGGAATACACGATGGTGATGAAGATTCTTGGTCCTCTGAAACTGCAGCAATGGGTGCATTATTAGCTACACTTTCTGTTCCTCTATTTGGTTTGTCTTTGACTTCAGGTATAGAGGATTTCCACTCTCGTCCCCTCCACATGAGTATGTGTTCTTGCTCAAACGAGATTAAAACACATGGAATAAGATCCTGCATTTCAAGCAACAAGCAACTTTATACAAATCACATTACATTCTTGTTCATATAGTTATAACTCAGAATATAACATAGACAATACTGCAGATTACTATACCTTAAGTTTCGCACCTATCTTCCGGTAGTCACTTGGGTTCAATCCTTGGCAGTTGATTCGAACCAGTTCGCAAGCATCAAATGCTTCTCTAACATTCTTTGCAAGACTACAATATACACCATTTTTTGCTGCAAAACGCAACATTTTACATTAAAATAGAGATCAGTATACTATTTCATCACTCCATTTTGTAAGTTGGAGAAACAAATGTCAGCATACCAAGCTTGCAAATTGGCATTAAACTGCGTGCCTTTTTACGCATTTCAGTCACCTCCTCTAATGTCAGACCTTCAGGGACTCGTTGTACTAACTTAGGGTATACAGGAGTAACAGGACGCCACAACATAAGAGGGAACCGCGGGCGTGTTCTGTAGTTGTAGTTTCGACCACGGAAAAGGTAAATCACACCACCTTTACTGTATATGATCTTGCCACCCGTCTTTTCCTGTTATTTAACATTTCACTTTCTTAGAAGCACAAGAAAAACTGTAAATATAATTCTAGACACCATCCTATTTTTCGTCTTTCCTTCTTGTAACTTGTAAGAAATAAAATTATCCTCAAGATCAAAACTCAGCCTTATAGCTGATACTTGAGGAACTAAGTTATGGAGTTATGGTGACCTTCGATTCATACCAAAAAATATTGCACTAAAAAAAAAAACAGAGTTGTCACAATTATATAAATTTTCAAAGACCAACCTCCAGTTTTTCTCGCACATTATCCATGTCTACGGTACAAACCCCCTTGCATTTTATCTTGCACACCCTCCTTCGCTTCCAATGAGCATGGATATTCTCTAACATGTTATGGGTCAGGCCATCTCTTCCTGGAAAAAGAAACAGTAGGCATCAAAATACAACCATAAAAATGAACTTTTGCTCATTGGTGCCATTCAGTCAGAAAGAAAAATAGAAAATTTCACTACCAGTACTAAATTTTTTGAAAAATCCATCCACATACTAGACGACATTACATCTACATTTATACTTTGGGTTTCAAATTTCAAATTCAACAAATAAGGCAAGTCAATGATCCACTCATCCAACATATGTAAGAACAATTAACAATAAAACTATACAAATGAATTGAAGCACCACATATAAAAATGGCCTTTGTATTAAGTCACATACCCATATTCAGTTGTCGTTTCGTTTTATTGCAGCTACTAACGAGTTCCTCAATTTCCTCCTTGCTCAAAGGCTCCCCCAAAATATCTTCTCTGGCCTTCACATACTTTGGTCCAGACCCTGCCAAGAAAGGACCCGGAGCTTGGACCGGCTTCACTCCCTTCTTATGGGGCGGTGGCAGCTTAAACGAATCAAATTCCGGCAACTTCTTCTTGCTCGGAGGAAGGGGCTTTCGCCCGGTCCATGGCCTTGCCATAGTCTCTGGCTCAAATGGCATTACCAATGGCTCCCTGAGCTTCAAAGGTTTCACCTTTGGAGTCTCAGTGTAACTATACTGGTACACAAATGGAGCTTCAGGGAATTCATACGTGATACCATTTTCATCGACGCTGATATTAGTATTAGTACTACGTTCTTGGGATTCATCTTCGAGTTTATCCCTATCCCCATCATTGTCACTAAAGATATTCGATTTATCGACCCTTTTTGGGATCTTTCTGACCCGAACAACCGGCTGAAAAGCCGGGTGTGAGGGCTCGGGATTCCTGGGGGGTTTGGAGTACTTTGATTTCTTACCCGGAATTGAAGACTTGGAGGGGGCAGATGGGGTTCCGATGGATTTGAAGGCTTCGGAGACGGGGGAAGGAGGGGCGGGATTGTAATTACTGATAATGTTGAAGGCGGCGTTGTGGCGCTTCTGAAAGCGGATTTCGTCTTCGATTTCCTTCTGAGTGCGCTCTTGCCGGTTGAACTTCTCGGCGTTAGCGTTGTTCCACCTCGAAAACCCCACTGCGGTGGTGTCGGGGCGACGGTGGTGGGGGTGGGGGGATGGAAGTGGTGGCGCGAAAATTGGGAATGAGATTAGGGTTTTAGCAACCATTTCCATTTCCGGATGGGATTTTGGGGGTTTGGATATTTATGGCTCCATTAGAGAACCAATTTTTGGACGAGAGGCATCCGTTTGCTTTGAACTTGAACAGTGCTGTGGTTAACTGATAACTGATAAGGACAATGCCTTTAAAAAAAATCCTTTTTTTTTCCAACAATAATAATGGTCATTTTCTTCCTTTTTTCAAAAAGAAAAAAAAAAGGCAACGCCTTTTAAAAATAAAAATAAAAATTTTCAACAATAATAAATTAATAATGGTCATTTTCCTCATTTGGATGGAACTATAAATTACAATTCTCCCAGATCAAACAATGTAATTTCTTCCTTTAAGAAATTATATTGACATTGAATTAAAATTCATGCCAATCAAATATGTCAGTTGCACACAATTTCTACTATACTAATGGAATTATAATTATGAGGCTTAAAAATAACCCACTCAACCTCAAAAGTTGATAAATCAGTGGTAAAACATAATTCTTGTACCAGAATATCTTGTCAATAATAATAAGAGGTGAAGGATTTTGATTATTTTAAACCAACATGATCATATTCATAATATAATCTGCATATTATTTATGTGCCGGGTAGTAGTATACATTTTCAGAACTACAGAGGCCAAAGTATAATTATAAAGAAACTTGACCGATGGAGCACGGGGTTCTGCTTCTCAAGCCTTAAAAAAGTCTTCAACCATAAAACCCTCTTTTCATTTCTTGCTCAGAGATGTTCATCAACCTTGCAATTTGCCAACAACAACCAAAGCTGGATGTTGGGTCTTCATTGTTTTTGCTAAGCTCCATTTCGATTTCCCAGGTACTTCTTTGCATTTAGTTCAGACAAAGCTGCAATTTTTCTTACTTTTACTCACTTTGTTGTCAACTAAAACTAGGATGTTAGGTAAGTACATAACTTATTTGAGCATAAACATTGACTTCTGTAATCTAAGAAATGTAAATGGGGATTTTTTAGTGAAGCTACTGTTGCTTAGTTTTGTGGTGGGTGCAAAAGATTTGATCTTTAACTGAAGAAAGTTCTTTCAAAAAAAAAAAGCATCTCTAGGACAGAGTTCTTTGGCAAATTATACCATGGACCAGATTCTGATTATTTATTTGTAATTGACACATTCTGTACTTGCAGTTGACAGTTTTTGTACGGAGCAATTATCAAGTTATTTATTTACATGTACAGAAACTGTTAACTGTAAACTGTAGGTACAAAATGTGTTAATTGAAGGTACAAAATTTTTGTATCAAGGTTTACAATGTAATATGAACTCTGGTCCATGGTAATTGGGGTTCTGTGGGCTTAGGATTAGTCTTGCGTAGTTGGAACCTAATGTATCCAAAAAAAAAAAGTATGCACCCATGAATTCGAAAATGTGTACATCCACAAAGAACAAATGTACATTAGTATGAATATGTAGTTTATGAATCAAAAGAGGGGTTTGCAACCTGGAATACCCTGATCTAATATCAAAGTTGTGGTGAAATCAGAAGTATCATATCAGTGGCTCCTGTTCTTTGACACTTTTGCATCTTACATAAGTCTCTTTACTAGCCGATTCATTGCTTTGGTTATTTTTAGGCTTGCAGTTTTAATCTCTAAATGCTTAAATGTTTTGCTGACTGTGTAACTATTTTATGGAACAGGCCAGTGTTTTGGTTCAGGATATGGGATAAGTTGTAAGACAAGTCATTTAGGTTTTTTCTTGTTATGGGAAACAGACATCACTTTCAACTATTATTCCGACCCCACTGGTTTAAATTGCTTTTCGTAGTTGTCGTTGTAATTGCTGCAACATTTCTACTCCAATTGCTTGTGTTTCCATTTGAAAACTACACACTGTTTTTATCATCATCAAATGCGGCCACGAGTCCTTTGATCATTAGGAACTCCACTTTTTCAAAGGCTTCAAACTCAACAAGCACTCATGTTCTACGTGGTATGATAGATGATACTTCTGTTTCCAGTTTGGATGAAGAATTATCTGCTGAGAAGGAACCAAAAGAAACAGACGTCAAAAATGAATTTTCATTAACCGAGTTGAGTCGGATGAATGCTTCTCTTGAGATAGTAAATGACAGAAATGTACTTCCTGGGATCATATCAGAGGGCAATTTGTTCCCAGATAGAAGTGCAGAAATCAAGGACTTTACAAGCAAAATTTATCATTCTAGTCCAGAAAAGCACACAGATGTGGGGTTCAATCTGGTAGATGGGGTTAAGAAAGACACAATTAGTTCTAACCAGAAAATGATTTCTGATACAAATTCTACCAGAGGCACTGACTCGAAAAAAGGTAGTCTAATGTATCAAGCCATGAACAACAGTTCTTCAGTTACATTGTCTGGAATGACCATGTTACCTGCTGATGAGCGGCAAACGAAATATGAGCCTACTGGAGATTTCAAATCGAAACTAATTGCTTCAGGTTTTCCAAATGATCTTTCAAAGATGGCTCATAACTCTACATCAAAGAAAGGGGAAAGAACACCAATGTCAATCTCCCTTATGAATAGTTTGCTGTTGCAGAATTCTGAATATGTCAATTCGATGGTATGGCTTGAAAATTTGGACTCTCATGAACAAGAATGATTAATGTTTTAATAGACTTCTGATTAATCCCTTTGGTTATAGAGGGCACAACGGCATTCTATGCCTGAACGGGAACTTCAAAAGGCAAGGTTCCAGATTGAAAATGCTATGATTGTAAGGAATGTTCCTGAAGTTCACATGTCTATTTTTCGGAACTATTCTACATTTAGAAGGTAACTAGCATAATTATTAGTTCCCAATTTCTCATTTTGTCTTGATATTGCTTGCTAATAGCTTTTTACTATAGTATGGATGGTGTTATATGTGCATCTCTGATAAATTTGATGCTTGGATGGATCATAGACTATTAGACTACATGATCTCTCTGATAGCAATAAGGATTATTTGATCTATCCTTCAAGATGGTCTCTTACTCTCTTAAGAACAACACCTGCCTTTGATCTTGCAAATTGCATTCTTTGACATTTAACCTTCAATTCTGCATTCCTGCTGGCAAAATGGATTCGAACATTTTTGTTTTCCAATAAGGTTAATCTCTGCGATCTTGATGGCAGGAGTTATGAACTGATGGAACACATGTTAAAAGTTTATATCTATAGAGAAGGGGAAAAGCCAATATTCCACCAGCCATATTTAAGAGGAATTTATGCTTCTGAAGGGTGGTTTATGAAACTGATGGAGGTAAATAAGCAATTTGTTGTGAGGGATCCCAAGAAGGCTCACTTGTTTTATTTACCTTTTAGCTCACTAAAGCTGAGGGATTCACTTCGGGACCAAAAGCCTCCGAGTCAGAAACGTATAGAATATCTTCTAAGCGATTACATCAACTTAATTGCAAGAAAACATCGCTTCTGGAACAGAACCAAAGGAGCCAATCATTTTCTTGTTGCTTGCCATGATTGGGTATGCCCTTCTATGCCTTGAACTATATGTTATTACAGTCCATGCCGCTTATTATGTGGAGGCATGGAGTCATAAAAACTTCAACTGCCTCCATGTCGATAGATAATAGATTCGTTTTGGTTATTGCCCCATACATCATTTTTTCTCATTTTCAGGAAATGCAAACCTAAAACGAAACTTCACATATAAACACATTTGCAGGCACCCAAATTCACGAGGAAGGGTATGGATACATGTATTAGAGCTCTTTGTAACACCAATATTGCCAGTGGCTTCCAGATAGGGAAGGATGTCTCTTTGCCAGTGACCTATGTCCGTTCAGCAGAGAATCCTCTAAAAGATCTCGGAGGAAATCTACCTTCCAAGAGATCTATATTGGCTTTCTTTGCCGGAGGCATGCATGGTTATCTCCGTCCCATCTTACTGCAACACTGGAGCAATAAAGTACCCGACATGAAGATCATTGGGCCAATGCCTCGGGATATTGAAAGTAAAGAACGATACAGGGAGTTTATGAGAGGCAGCAGGTTTTGCATATGTGCTAGGGGATATGAAGTCCATACACCCCGAGTGGTGGAGTCCATACACTACGGGTGCATACCAGTTATCATATCGGACAACTATGTACCCCCGTTCTTTGAGGTTTTAAATTGGGAGACTTTTTCTGTGTTTGTTCTAGAGAAAGATGTCCCGAACCTAAGGAACATACTGCTCTCAATCCCTGAAGAGCGATACATGGTGATGCAGCATAGACTAAAGATAGTGCAAGGGTACTTTCTTTGGCACAAAAACCCCGTGAGGTACGACTTATTTCATATGATCCTGCACTCAATTTGGTACAACAGAGTATTTCAGGTAAAACCTCGATAAGGGTACGAGGCATTGGAATTCGGAACAACTTTGAAATTTCCATACAGACAACGAGAACATTGTGAAGTGTGCAAGTGTTCTTGAGGAATCACATGTTTCAGAATCCATCGAGAATTATGGCAATATGTTGCTCTTGGAGCTGGCAGATATGATGCCCAACAGATCAAGATTTGTTTATCCATTTGGGTATGCTACTCAGCTTCCATTGAAGACAAGCATAATATTGTGATGTCCTTGTGAAGTGCATCTTCTTTGTATATAACCTAGTTATCTCTAAATCAACTGTGCTGTCATCATGAGATGACAAGATAAGTTTGTCTACCAGTTCTTGTAATTCTTGTTATGATCCATTTTCTTCTTGTATATGATTTACACATTCTGTCATGTCATATCAGGTTTCTATTTCACCAACTTCCAACTTCTTAAATCTACGTTGCTCTTTTGTATTTTCATGTAGCAGGGGTCCCCCAAACTCCACTTCTTTTAGCCGGGTAAACTCTGCCTTGTGACTTTAATTGGCAAGGGATCACAAAGAGGTAAACCAGCCTAAGTTATCTATAGCTAATTGGGCTGTCACTCTGTTGGGAGTCAAACTTGTAACATTGTGGTTACCAAGTTAACCGTCTAGCCAATTTGGCTGGGATTGCCCTCACATGACTTGAAAGTTGAAGAACCCTTGTGTGGGTTCAACCGAGAGGGTATTAGCAAGATTGCACACATGATCTTCTAAGTTCTAATACGAGAATCATGTTCCTACCATCCAGCCTTCACTTTCGGGGTTGAGTGGGTTGTTTTTAAGCCTCATTACTATGGTGACATAAAGCATAGTAGAAATGGTGAGCAATGAAGCCTAGAAAAGTGGGAAAAGATTGAATGAGGAATACTTAGCAGTGGCAGCCAAACCTGGCCTAATGTAGAAGGGAATAATGCTTCTGATCTTTAAGATAGGCTGATAAAGTTTATCGCAATCTTTGACTTTAATGCCTTCTGGGTTGTTTGAACATACATTTATACACAAATTCTGTACAGCTGAGTATACCATAGAGACTTCCTTTTGTAATCAATGAATTTTTTTTGGATTGTTCTTCCTTCCTCAAAAAGATACAAGTCCACCGGAGGAGCTAGTAATCAATGTATTAATTAGGATGTGAAATCCTGGTCTGATGGTCTCCAAGCTGCAAGTGTGCCAGTCAAGTTCCAAAAGACTCAATTATATTATCCCACTGATTTATACGGATGAATAGGTGAAGTTAGTTAGAAGCATTTATGCCTGATAACAATTCATTTTGCAGTGAAAAACATCCTAGATTCAAATGAGAAAGTCTAAGTTAACCAGCAAGTTAGCAAACAATTAAATAATACAATGATCCACACAGACTTAACTCAGTGGTTTAATACGTAGTATTTGGGAGAAGAATTAAAAAATACAATGAAACAAAGAAAGGGGGGAAATGCCAATTCTTCACAGAGGGTTTAAAGTTTAAATTAAGCATGATTTCAAATGATTTGGCGGGTAAATTTTAGTTTTGGTAATGATGAAGTTAAATAATCAGCCAAGGAGATGGGCAACTCACCTTAACCTTTGTGCATTATATTTCATTTTAAATTAATAATATAAATAATAATAAATCATAGTACAATCAATTCATTTGCTTGCAATTAATAAATACAATTCCTTTTCGATTCATTAATTCTTTCGCGGGAATTGTACTTTGAATATCAAATGTTACTTTATTTACAAAGCTTAAATGTGAAATCGTATTTAAACCCACCAAACTAAGTTTAATTACTAACAATTTTTTTAAAAATTATGAAAAAACTTATGTCAATCGGCACCGATGTCAATACAATTATGCATAACATTTTTGTTGCATTAAGTATTATCAAATTGGTACTAATAGTAGTAAATACAATGAAATATTTACATATGGTTATACTCGATAAAATTGGTGTTTGTATTGATTAGTATCATACCATTGTATCAATTGCCCTCAAACTATTGATCTAATAAATGAAAAATCTTACTAGATTGTTCTCTATGCATGCATAAGTGTACTTTACTTCATGAATTCTGGACGAGTTCATGAGGTTCAAGATATAGTTTGATAGAGTGAAAGAACCTGGATTATCAAAATAAATTGCTCTGTAATAAAATCTAATATATTACTCCGTATTAAACAACCCAAATTACAAAAATTAAAAAATAAAAAAAACCTAGGAAGTTGTAGTATTAGACCATGAGTAACCCACACGTCCAACATCGTTGGATTGACTACATACATATATTGGGATTAGAATTCCACCCACCCACCTCGGATAACCTTAACTTGCTCTACCTAAGACCAAATATAATAATTCAATCTGTCAATGTAGCTGGTATTTCATAACAGATCTCTGAGGCTATTAATTCTACCATAAATGATAACACTGAATCTGTTTTAATTAATATACACCAAACTCTTAATGGGAACCCAACCCTTTTGGGTAAAGAAATATTTGCTAATCTTGTACTGTAAACACTATTTATTGCCTCTCATTAATATGTATCATATGAAATCTGTCAGTATTTTTTATTTTTAATTTTTAATTTACTGTTCCCCATAAGGAAATAGATAAATAAAATAAAATAATGATTAGAATATGCAGTTCTAGGCATGCAATAGCATACCCAGGTCATACCTCATAACTACTGCACATATTGATGATAGGTTAAAATTATATATATTATCCTACCATTCGAGCATTCATTAACATTTCATGATTTTACCAAGACCAATTTAATAACCCCTTATTATATATATATATATTTTTTTTTCTATATGACGAGGAGAACCTGTAATCATTATCTGATAATATGTACGGGTAAACCATACTCTTATATAATAGTTGATAGGGAATACTCCTCGAGTATATCTCCCTCCTCGTATCATACAAGTGCCCAGTACCTATGCAGGTCGCCTACAGGGATCATCCCTGATCTTCATCGTCCAGTTGCTTGACATTCCCGACTTAAAGTCAATAACCGAGCTAACTGGAGGCGACTTAAAAGTCAATAACCGAGGTGGCCGAGCTAACTGGAGGCGACTTAAAAGTCAAAAGTCAATAACCGAGGTCGCCTAGAGGGATCATCCCTGATCTTCATCGTCCAGTTGCTTGACAAAAGTCAATAACCGAGGTGGCCGAGCTAACTGGAGGCACAAGCCGGCCCGCTTGGATTAACAAAGTTGGAGCAAACTATATAAGAGTAAAGTACATGACAAGCATCCGTGCGGATGGGGAATTCTAATGCAATCAATATCACCTTCACTAAGGCTCGAACCTATGGCCTCTAACCCTCCCATTTTGGAGAGTCACTTCATGCCATTTGACCACAAGGTCTTTGGCAACCATACTCCAATGTAATACCTCGTAAATCACACAAAGAGGTATTAAACCGTTCTACAAATGTCCTATGTGATGGGCTAGACCTCAAGAGTGTTGACAATAAATAAACTTGTGACCTTCTGGTATGGGAATCATGTTCCACCTGTTCGACTCTTTCCGGAGCATGTTAATAAGGTTTTGACTTAATGGACCACACAAAATATCAAGGGTTTGAATCCTGATTTGGACAATTTTTTAGTGCAAAACATTTTATTCTTTTCATTTGGGTAGTATTTAGTTCTTTTGATTGAATATATTATTAGTGTTATGTATAAGAGCGATGCGTAAATATGCACAAGAATTACTCGTGGGATTATCTGATCGGTCCGTCAAACTACTCGGTTACGTTGGTCCGCTACGTGGCCTATTTTGCAAATGGAGGACTTATAGCTTACGCTACAAGTAAACGAGATCCACTTGTGTCTGCAATGAAGGCAGCTGACAACATGCTAGATGACTCTGTCGCCTAAGCAATCAGTCTACGTGTAGTTGCAGAGTGACTGGATGAGCAGACCAACGAGAGTGCGACCTGCTTAATATAAATAGGAAGGGTCCCCCCCTCTCACTGTAGTGTTACAAAAAGTCACTTGTCATATTCATCACTCTGCAATATCACACCACTTGTGATCGATATGCGCTACATTATTGTAACCTACTTCACTTATAATCATCTTCTTCTCCATATATAATACAACATAGCCTTAGTCTACTCGGTTGTCACCCGACAGACCTGATCGGTCTGACCGTCTGACCAACTAAGCGCCCTTCTACTTGTTCACCATATAAGTATTCGTAGCGTAGTCGTAATCTCAGTCTAATTTACGCTACCAAAGCGAAAAACACAAATACATCTATGGAAGGTAGACACAAAACCTACGACTTCCAAGTCTTTATTAAAAATGGATTGCATTACAACCCTGATAGATTACTACTTCTACTATTTCTATTATGGAGTTTGAGAGTCTATAGGCTTTGAAATGCTCGTATACTAATACCCATAATTAATAAATTAAATTCTATAAGTCTTTTATTTTTCATTAGTAAAAACTAAATTGTGTACTATACACGTGCCAATAAAATAAAGTTATCAACTTAAAAAGTTACCATCAAATTCATTTAACCATGCACGATATCATTATTGACATAGGTTAATATTTGATATGTACATTTCGATCAAGTCCTTTTTCTTTTATTTTATTTTTGGTCAACGAGAATGATAAATAAGGGATAACCTTGATACATCTAACTCTAGATAAGATTGTCTTAAACTATGTATGTATGTATGTATGAAAAAGAAGTAACACAAAAGTGTTATATTATTGTACTTAAGGTAGCTTTGAGAATTAATTGATTATAAGCACGTTTAAGCCTATATTTACATTAGCAAAAACAACAATTAAGGGGAAAAAAAAGTGTACTTTACCCGACTGTTGAAAATCTCGTTTAACCAATATTGAATGAAAGAAGAAAAATAGTTCAATCCCAACGGAGCAACTTATTGGCTTTATTGGTTTGAACTGATCAGTTATGAATAATTTTATCTGGTCTACCTCAAAAGAAAACAGTTCAACCCCAATGGAGCGACCTATTGGCCTTCTTATTAGTTTGAACCGGCGGTCAGGATATTTGGTTGGTTTACCTCCTTGTGATCCTTTGCTGACTAGGGTCACAAGACAATGTTTCCCCAATGAATACATAGGACAGTGGTTTGCATGTTTATCTCATCATTAAAAGAAAAAATACAGTCCAATCGTTTATTATTACTATCGTGAAAGCTAATAAAAACACATTTATTTAAATTAAAAAAAAAAAAGAAAAACTTAAGAACATTTTAAATCAGTTTTATGTCGCCAATAGTCAAAACATGCACAAAACGTGCTACATGTATTTACTTAATTATTGATTAAGAATTCGTCTCCATGAATGTATCCAAGGACTATTGCTGTTTCTACTTGTCAGTTTTTGGTTTGATTGTGAATAGTTTCTTCCTTTTTATTAAAAATAAAAAAGAAAAAAAAACAAGAATCTTTCTCAATGAAAGTACAAAAGATAAATATGTAGTGATTAGGGGTCGACAATTTAGTTCGAATTTTCCGAATGAAACTAGTTCGATTCTGTAATATACTGAACAATCGAACGGTAATGGATTGTTGTGTACCAAACGATTCAATAATAAATTGAACCAAACCGAATGATTCAGTAAAAAGCTAACTGAACCAAATAATAAATCGAACCAAACTGAATGATTCAGTAAAAAGCTTAGCGAACCAAACAGAATACCGTTTTTTAAAATAATAATAATAATAATAATAATAATAATAATAATAATAATTAAATCTGAGTCTCTTGTTGTTGCTCTGTCATTCAGCTCATATTCTCACGGTATATTTCTTAAATTTGTTATTTGATTTTTTATGACTTGTTCTCTACTTTACACTTTTGTTGTTTGCCACAATTGTTCTTTGCCTCACAATGATCTCTAACTTGAGTTATTCTTATAATATTCAGTATTTTACTTAGTTTCATGTTCCTATGAAATTAATGTGTTTTAAGAGTTCAACATCATGCTAATTTTAATTTTCAATGTATTGGAAATAATTCTAGTGCACTGGAATATTATTTTTCAGTACTTAATTATATTTCTAGTGCACTGGAATTATTTTCCAGTACTGGAATATATTCCAATGCATTGGAAATATATTTTGCCAAGCAAAGACGAATTGTATACAAAAATTAATTATATAATATTTGACATTTGTTCTCCAAATATTAACTATTCAGATGGATGATTCTTCATCTTGTCAGCAAAACATTCCAAGTGAGTCAACAAAAGAATTGGTTGGGTAAAAAAGCTAATTGATGTTTGGTAATTACGGAGTAATAATAGTGTGTTTGAACTTTGGATTGCTATTTTGTTATATAATTTTTAAACTTTAAATTTGGATTATGTGAATATGTATTGTTTGGTAGTGTGTTTGAAAAATTAAGATATGTTGAAAATTAGGGTTCTTAAATAGAACCAAATACTAATCCAAACTAATTCCAAACATTTTCAAACTGAATCGAACAATAATGTTAAAGTGAACGGTATCACTGTTTTTAATACCAAAACTAAATTAAAAAAAAAAAAAAAAAAACGAATGAAATCCCGAAATGCCAACCCATATTTTAGTGATGATGAAGAAATATTAAATGTTGGTGTAGCGCAGCTCAATGGGGGCCTAAGCATAGCAGTTAAAGATTTAAAAGACTTCTAGACTAGTGCACACCATTTGACAGGTGTAGACTATGGTCTTGTTTGGTAAATGACGGATCCATTCGTCAATTTACACATTTTGACTTAATCAAAACGTCAAAATTATTGTTTGGTGAAACAGTGATTTGAAGAGTTCTACAAAGGAAGTTGGGCCTAACAAGGTTTGAATCTTCAGCCTTTTCTTAGTAAAATCACGGACAAACCAACTCAACCAATTAATCAATTGTTTATATATATTTGTTTTATTATACTTATATCTAAATATGTACTATATATACATATATACATACAAGGACTATATATGTGGTGGGGGTGGGGTGAGTGGGGCCAGCTGCCCCCACTACCCCCATACTGGCTCCGCCAGTGTTTGGAGCAGCGTTTTTGTTCTGAACCGCTCCTATTAGCACGTTTGGGGTTTGGTGTTTAGAGGAAAAAATGTATTTCACCAAAACGCCCTTAATAATAATTTTAAAGAAAATATGAACTATTGTTTCTCGCCTCAAGTCCGATCCCCTTATTTATTGATGAGAGTTGAGGCTCATTTCTTCTTCCTATTTAATATATACTAACAAAAATTTAATCTCTGTAAGGATAATTTTATCCAATAAAAATGATAGTACAATATTTGTAAATAGTCCAATGTACCATTCAACAAACATAGAAATACATACAAAAATAAGGGGTACTAATTACTTAGAGTCACTAAACATATCAAATAAAAATCAACGCTCAAGTGCAAACGCTACCATGCAATACTACAAAATGCATCTGCTAATAAGTAGAACACTCAAATTGCGACTCTAAAAGTCAACCACGTGAAACTACAAAGTGCATGTAATTATGGGTCATGTGAGACCGTCTTACGAATCTTTATTCGTGGGTCGGGTCGGGTCGGGTCGAATTAACATGCAAATGTCATACTTATATGCCCAAATGTAATACTAATTAAGAATAAAAATTTTGTCAATTATAAGGAAAAATGTAATACTTTTAAAGAAAAATGTATAGTAATAATTTTGCATTTTGATGTAAAAGTATTATTATTTTCCATCAAAAGTATTACATTTTCTATAATAAGTATGTTCCGCTTACTTATTATGAAAAATATAATACTTAATAAGTATTACATTTTCCCTTAAAAGTATTACATTTACCATTTTAAGTAACAAAAATTTTATTCTTGATTAGTATTACATTTGAGCATATAAGTACGACATTTGTGCGTATAAGTATCACATTTTCACATTGACCTGACCCGACCCGTCTCACACAAGTTTTTACCTTTAATTATATATAAAGGTTGGTGCACTAAGATAGTTGCATTTTTATATATCATTGAGTGCACTTTGTAGTATTGCAAGATGCACTCAAAGTTTGTAATAATTTTTAAATTGCTACTGCATTTTTCTCCTTGCTTCAAAGCCATTGGTCTTTCTAGATCGATGACTAAGATAAGTTTTAATTTTTATTTCATATGTATTGGTTATCTCTCTCTCAAACACACACACAATTGAAGGGAAGAAAGAATACTAAAACTCAAATACAAATGCATAAATTTTGGAATATATTTTTGCAATAAAAATTTTAAAAAATAAATTTCCCTTTTAAAATCACTTTATTTATGAATTAACCAATTTTATTATTAATTAATCAAATAATAATGTTCTAAAAATTTACAATAAAAAATATTTTTTCTGTTTTTGAATTTCCTTATCATTTCCCTATATAATTTATATTTCACCCTATTCATGATTAGTACACTTATTATTATTATTATTATTATTATTATTATTATTATTATTATTATTATTATTATTAAAATATTTTTTTTTTGAATGAATGAATTAGTTCAACAAACTCGAAGTGATTTTCAAAGTAAAATGTGACCTTACGAGTAAAAGGAATCGTCACTTCCCTCCTTTATTCCCAATTGAAATAGTAAGAGCACATGCAATGTAAGTTTCAATAAACATTTTAATGAAAAAAGACTCACACACGTGGAGATGTTGAATATCTGGTTTAAATCTATTGTAACATTCAAATAAATAAAAGAATATATTTATGGAACATCTTTTTGAGACGTATTTACCTAATTAAGTGCATTGTAGTTTATAGTGTAATTTGATTTGATAATATCTACACGCTATTCGAGACTCTAGTTTAGATTAGTATGATCTTTTTGTGCAAGGATTCTATTGTTTCTATCTTCAATATAACTATATGTACAAAAACAAAAAACTTAATTGTGTGCATTAGGTCTACTATAAATTGCGGGTTAATATCTAATAATATTTCATAATAATAAACTTAATAGATTTTTTTGCACTTTTAGTCCCACGACTATAGTGTCACTTGCAGCATGGTCCACAACTTTCAAACTTTGTAATTTTGGTCCACGACTATTATTTTTGTTGCAAAAGTGATCCTTTTTCAGTGAACTAATTTTGAATTTTTACTTAATTTTACTAAGATTAAATTCGCTACCTATGTTTTTAGAAATGAATTAGTTTTAACTTTAATTAATTTACCAAAATCAAAATAATTGAATTGGCTACCTATATTTTTAGAAATGAATTACTTTTAAATTTAATTAGTTTTTTTAGAATTGTCCATTTTAATTCTACTTGAAAGTGGAAATTTTTTTTTTCCAGTGAAAAATTGACTAAAAATTTGCCGGGTTTTTTTTTTTTTTTTGGTGGCAAAAAAGTGCCAAAAAAATCGCTGAAATTTTTTACCGGCGATAAGTTGACTGAAAAACGACTATTTTAGCAACAAAAACAATAATCGTGGACCAAAATTACAAAGTTTGAAAGGCGTGAACCAATCTTGCTACTGACACCATAGTCGTGGGACTAAAAGTGCAAAAAAAAATTCTAAACTTATATAAAAGGTTTAAAATTTAAAGTGAGCCACGTTCATAAAAAGTATAACACAAATTAAAGTTGTTGATTTCTTACCAACATATCTTTCCACTATGTACGGGGTTGCAATTCTTTCTTTCCCTTCCTTCCTTCCCTCTTGACTCTTGAACAAATTTTATTGAAGGACAGACTAGGTGTTTCAAGGCACATATGAAAGTCTTGGTTCAAAATAATTAGCGTTTGCCATGCTTAATTAATCTTTTCTTGTCCTATTGATTTTTAAAATAAAATTCACATGTATATATATAAATATATAAAAAATGTGTATAACACTATTTGCCCATCATATATCATTCGAGATATAGATGATCTTTTTTCTTGTTACATAACATTCAAAAAATGCACCAATGCATCAAAAAAAACACCATTAGATACGCATTACCACAAAATACACTATTAGGTGCGTATAAAAGCACCACACAGGGTTCGAAAATGCACCATTATGTGTGAAGAGATATGGTGCATTTTTGGGTGTTTGGTGCGTTTTGTGTCACATTTGTGCATTTAATTGTTTTGTGTTTTGCTAACACTATTGGTGTATATTTTATATACTATTGGTGTGTCTGCACTAAACTCACTTTGGCGCGGTCGCATTTAAACTTATATATCTAAAAGCATAATAAGTCTCAATCAAGCATTCACTTACTACTGAAACACATAGAGTCAATGTCCCTACACTAGGGTTTGAACCTGAGACCTCTCATTTGAACATATACTTCATTGTAACATAGTTAATAGTACTAAAAAAACCATTCACTTACTAACAACTTTGATCAAGATATGTTAAACTTTCAAATTAGAATTACAAGTTACCAAAGACTTTGTGGTCGAGCAGCATAGCTGTGACTTTTCACATGAGTATGCATTTTCAAATGAGAGTTCTCAGTTCGAATCCTTTGTGAGGACAGAGCCAAAAGTAGGAAAATAGGTGTATAAAGCGCCTCAAACTACGAATAGAATAAGGAGGAAAGCTATGTATCCTATTTCCCTAATCCATATATATACATAATACATGCCACAAAAATTATTTTTTAAAAAAATTAAAAATAAAAAGCTTAGCTCACAATTAAAGGCGTAATCTAGGGTTTCCATCATTAGATTTGTCATTTATATTGAATTTTGTGCCCTATTATTTGATTTGATGCAATTTGAAATATATTCATCGTAATTTGGTGTAAAATTTTTTATTAAAGCAACATTATTCAACTAATAAATTACTCCGTAATAATTAGTAATAGTAGTATTCTAAATATTATAAACTATTGAGTCACTTTTTTTTTTGAATACTATTGAGTCACTAATTGTTACAAAATTTTCTTTTTCATTTTTATGATCCAAGTATCTCAACTTTGTTGAACTATATTATGGACCTCATATGAACCCGTCTCTAAGTCCATGGGAAGGTAAAATCGAGCCTGCCTTTGAGAGCCACATCTGACTGTACACTTCTACGTACAAGGAGCTCAACCCGAACTCCAGCATAACCTAAGGAGCCCAACTCCAACATCCTTGGGAATCCAAAACCAAACTCAATGTTGCAAAAATTACGCTTAGGTGGTGGTCGACCGCCTAAAAATTCAGAGGAATTGCCATTCTAGGTGGCCTATGCGTCGATTAGGTCGCGGCGGACTAGGCGATCATCTAGGCGGGCGTCTAGCTAGAATGCCGGTTAGCTGTTTTTTCGTATTTTTTTAAATGAGTTATTTTGCTCAAAACGATGTCATTTTTAGTGAAATAACCCTAATAAATTGTTCAAATTGGTCACAAACCAAAAAAAAAATGTTAATTAAAAAATTCAAAATCATATACTCTAATAATAATACTTTGTGAGCTGTGACTTTGTGTTGTATTTTGATTTTTAAAATCTTTATAGAATTTACAATTCTAGATTTTTTAGGTTAATTTAGTATTAACTATTAAAGTATTAAATAGTTTATAATTACCAAGTTTTAAATAATTTTTTATTTTTATTTTATTAAAAAAAGGGTCCCTAGGCGGCTGAGGAGCACCTAGTGATTTTTGCGACCATGTCCAAACTAGGAAACTCAACTCTAAATTATTTGTGATGAGATTCAAACCTCACCCTGTTGTTGAAAGCGAGCCTAACATGTAACACCCAACCACTAAAATGGAAATCGTTACAAATGTTTGTGAGCATAAATATAATACAAACATAAATGTGCAGTCCAACTATGAGCTTAGGCTTTTAGTTGGATGGAGCACGTGCTTCAATTACATTATGTATGTATGTAACACTTTTAGTAAAAAAAAGGAATCGATACTTTTTTATGAGTCAACAAGTATTATATTTTCACCAAAATGTAGTTCTTTTTTCCTTGAAAAGTATTATTGAAAATGTAATACTTTTAAATGAAAATATAATACTCCGTACTTCTTAACTCGTAAAAAATATATATATTTTTATATAAAAAGTATTACACCTTATGTGTTATGGTATCATATGACCAATTGTAAATTTAAATACTATAATATTATGGTATAAATGAAAAAAAAAAAAAAAACATTAAACATGTTTTTAGAAAAAGTGTAATGACATTATACAGTAGATTCTATGTATGGAATCATTTCCTATGATGATGCCTAAACGCCAGATCTGTTGTGAGGGACATTTACTACGTGAGCTATATGTCCGTTGCGACACTTGTATATATAGCTAATGCAATGTTACTATAGGATATTAATTATTTGAAATCATTTATGCAATAACACCGGTTTAAAAATTTAACAGCTAACCTAACTCTAGATTTAATTTACTGGTTAATAAATCAATGTGAATGTTATGAGGCAATTTATATTGTGGACCAGGGTACAAATAGCATTATGGACATTGGATCAAAATGACGAGATACAGAATTTTATAACACAAAACACAAAAAAATCACAACACGAGACCCATACACATGTTATATATTTACTTATTTTTCAAATATGATTTTAGTATATAGCCTATGTTTGGCAAACCTAGCTGAAAAGGTAGCTAAAAGCTGAAAAGTAGCTGAAAACTGAAAATGTATAAACTTGAAGCTGAAATTTGAAGAGTTGTTATACTAGCTGTTATGCTTAAAAGTGTTTGATAAAATTAGCTTTCTGATAAGCTGATAAATATAAAAAGACTAAAAATGACATTTTCATACCATTTAAATAGTTTAAATTTAAATAGGTTTGTTTATATATTATAATATAAAATAATAATGAAATCAATATATTTTAATAAAATATAAAGTAAGAAAATATATTTAAAAATATATAAAGTAAAACAAAGTGTTTATAATTCATAAGATTAGTTCATACAGAAATTTATGTTGAAGCACGAATGTCAAATTGAAATTACAATGCCAAAAGGGTTTTAGTTGGGAGGGATAAAAGATGTCATTTATTTAAAATAATAAGGATACAAATGAAAAAATCTCTTATTTTAAGCTACTAGCTCATTTTGATAATATTACCAAACAGAGCTTATAACTTATTAGTAGGTTAAAATAAGCTATAAACTCCTAAATAAGCTTTGCTAAACAGAGCCATAATTTTGTTCATAGATACAAAATTTCACAATAAAAGACACAAAAATCCACAACATATATAAGAGACAATTACTAATTTATTTAAGGTACATAATTCGTACTTTTAACGTACAAAATTTTATAACACAAGATACAAAAACTCAGAACACAAAACACATACACATGGAACAAGATTCACATTACATTGTGAACCCTGGTATAATGATTGATGTTATGATATGGCATTGCTTTTGAAATAAAATTACTGTCAGATCTTATCTAAAACGAGTCTAAATAAAATCAATCTGTGTATGTAAAAATCTTTTGATTAAATAGCATAAATTTATAAATTTAAGTAGGAAATCAAATATTTGATAATTGATACTCAATTTCCTAGATGTTTAAAAAACGTATAGTATATATTATAGTAACAAATATTGATGTTGTGTACGTTACTTTGATCTTTTAGTAAAATTTGTAGAGTAATGTTCATAATACATTGTCTGAGTATTTGATTATTGCTTGTGCGATTTTTTTTTTATTAACTTATGATAGTGTTTATTAATTTGTGAGTAATTTATTTATTTTTACTTTAGTTATTTTAGGTGGCAAGTTGAAGGTGTAAGTTTAGCATCATTCCATCCAAATGTAGAATTATATTTGATTGGCATGCATGTAAGTATAATGAAGCAAAATTACTATTTCGCTACTAATTATAATTTTTAGCAGGTAAGCGTGTGTAATCTTGTAGATAAGTTAGTGACATTTCATACAACGAATATTAGGTAATATTTTTATTAGAGGAAGTTAACATTTTAAAAATTTATAAATTACTGGAGAAGTTAGTTACAGTTAACTTAGTAACCATAATATTACAAGTTTAACTTCTGTAGGGAGCAATATATTTGTGTTTTTTATTTAAGTTATAGGAAATCTAGGTGTTTACCATCTTAAAATAATGATTACAATCGTGACCCAAAAAATAATTTCTAAATTTATGTAACAAAATTCAATGATTATTATATTCGAACTGGTAGTCCATACCTTTAATTAACCCAAGTCAAAATTTTGTTTCTCTCTCATCCCATTCTCTCTCTCTCTCTGTCTCTCAAGCCTTCTCAAATCTCAATATATAAACCCCATGGAACGCAGAAAAATGAGCTGCACTTTGATGATCGATCACCACGCACCCTGCATAAAACTCTTGTTCATCGGGATCTTCTTCCCACTTCTCACTAAAACCTCGTCATTCTTAATTCCATCACTCTTTTCAATTCCCCAGTAATCAAACCTATATCATATATATATACAGTGCAAGATCTTAATTAAAAAGTGAAAGGTGTTTGTGCATTTGATGGCTGAGCCTCATGAAACTGAGTTGTCTACTAGCAACTCGTCTTGCTCGGCGAGCAGCCGCTGCAAACGGCCGAGAGAAGACGGCGCCGCCGGGTGCGGCGGCAAGAGCGGTAAGAGGAGTGATCTGAAGCATCCATCGTACGTGGGCGTGAGAATGCGGGCCTGGGGGAAATGGGTGTCGGAGATCAGGGAGCCCAAGAAGAAATCTCGGATCTGGCTCGGGACATTCGCCACGCCGGAGATGGCGGCTCGGGCCCACGACGTTGCCGCCCTGTCCATCAAGGGCGACTCGGCTCTCCTCAACTTCCCCGCGCTCGCCGGGCTGCTGCCCCGACCCGCTACGTCGACCCCGCGCGACGTCCAGGCCGCCGCCGTCAAAGCCGCGCACATGGACCACCTCGACCCGCCGCCGAAGCCGCCGTCGTCCTCCGCCGCATCGCTCGCGTCGTCCCCGTCTTCCTCGTCGCTGGTGTCCACCGTCACGTCCGGGGAAGACGCGTCCACTCCGCCGCAGGACGAGGACGAGGACGCCCTGCCGCCCAGCCCGGCCGAGCTGGGCGAGATAGTCGAGCTGCCCGAGCTGCGAGACAACGCCGAGCCGACCCGGGACGAGTTCATCTTCGTCGACTCGTACGGATGGGACTTCTGCCACCCTTGGTCACACCTCGACGACGGCGGTTACGTCGCCGGAGACGGCTTCGACGCCGTACTTTCCGGCGACTTCGACAGCTGCTTGTGGCAGCATTACTGAGAACCAACAAATCAAATGGTGTGCTTAGCTTGCCATTTTTTTTTTCTTTTTTTCTTTAGAACTTTATTTCTTTTAGGAGCTAATAAATTTGGAATGTTGAATGATAACTCCCTTTTTACCCTTTTACTTTTTGGACTGATGATAGATAAATATCAATACTCTCTCAACTACATACCTTCCTTGCATCCCAAGTTGCCTTATCTACATTTTTGTGTGTGGTTACCTTTTCTTTACTATTCTAAGGCTCCATCCCTAACACTCACCACTAAGATAACTAATCTCGAGATCTCAATCGAGCTTCATTCTAACAAAATTCACAACAGACGCAAAAGGGACATTACAACGTATTATAGACAAATGATTGTTTTTGTTTTAGTGTTGATTCATGATTTTCATGAGCAGCAATATTTGAGAAATTATGAATAGAGTATAAGTGTGAAAAGTGCGATATAGTATGAAAGGTTTGAGATGTTTTCTGAATCCGACAATATAACCTAAAGTTGAATTAGTTGAAATTAAGATGATTATTGAATAACAAAGTCTAGAGAAGTATAGAAGAAAACAAGTAGAAAAACTACAGGATGCCATACAAAGGGAATATGTAGGATTCTGCAAAAATTGACTATTCAACCAATCAAAAGCCACGAGTCCATCCTCTCAATTATTAATTAATTCCTCCCAAAATATCTTAATAATGTTTTGACAATTGTTGTTATATATAATATATACTTTTTTAACCAGCTTGGTTGGCGTGAGTGACCGTGCACTATTGTACCTTAAGAAATGTGGGAACTTCAAACCCTCTCTTGTATGAAAAAACTGAAAAAATCAATCTGATAAACATTTTGCTTCTTAATTGGGCCGATTCGACACAGACTTAAAGATGCCTCCTTCAGCTAGGGTTTGTTCAAGACATCTTGTGACCGAACAAAAAGAAAAAAAAAATACTTTCCTTCCCTCAAACTCCAACTCCCAACCCACCTCTCAAGCTTTTCTCAACTACCAAATTTACAAATTTATATGATATAATTAACGTGTCTCGGAACTACTGATTAAAAAAAAAACAATTTTCTATTAATTAATTAATTGACCATTTGTATCATATTAATTATTCTGTAAGATCTGACACTGAGCCCTTAACTATAAACCGGAACAAGTCAATGTCAAATTCAATACAATATCATAAAATAGCTGATACTCGAACTGACTCTTAGCCTAAATTTTTAAGAACAATTTTCTTTTTTGAGAAAATAATATTTAATAAGTGTGAATAGTTGCGATGATAGTTCTTGAGACGGAGACAGGTGCAGAAGTGCAAAAGTGACAGTTGCTTCAACGTTTCATGGTTACCTCAATGACACGTTGGTCGGTTTGACTGTAGATTGTTTTATAACATCTCCGTTCTCTGCTAATCATTAATTCCCTCGTCATTCTTATGTAAAATTTATAGAATTTTAATTTCCAACAAAAAATAAAAATAAAATAAAATAAACGACGAAAGAGAGAACAATTTAAGTGAAACAGCAAATTGCAACGATGGAATTTGCTATTCCGTGCGACATCACATCACAAATTAAAGCACCATGTACATTGTACACACGTAATACTATATAGTACGCTCTTGAATAACACTGTGTTACCAAATTGATCGGCCATTAATCATTCATAGAATCAAACACTTATTACTCTGTCAAAAGTGTAGATATAACTATATTTTGAGAGGCAAGGCGTTGGACTTGTATGGCTTTCTGGCCTCCCTCGAACAATCTTCTAGTCCATCACCTGGTGCTGGATTTGGTCTTTTACGAGCCTTTGTCTGACAATTTCTGAGTTGTTTGTTGGAGAGGTGGAAGGTGAGAAAAATGGGTGCAGTGAAAAATGGTTGTGGTTGTAAGGTGTTTAGAGTATAATCTTGAAGATGTAATTATATTTTCGAGAGGCTAGGTGTTGGACTTGTCTGGTTTTCTGGCCTCCCTCGAACAATTTTTTAGTCGATCACCTGATGCTGAATTTAGTCTTTCAGGGGCTTCTACCCGACAATTCCTGAGTTGTTTGTTGGAGAGGTGGAAGGTGAGAAAAATGGGTGCAGCGAAAAATGGTTGTGGTTGTAAGGTGTTTAGAGTATAATCTTGAAGATGTAATTATGTTTTCGAGAGGCAAGGCGTTGGACTTGTCTGGTTTTTTGGCCTCCATCGAACAATCTTCTAGTCGATCACCTGGTGCTGAATTTGGTCTTTTACGGGCTTTTGTCTGACAATTTTTGAGTTGTTTAATTTGTTGGAGAAGTGGAAGGTGAGAGAAATGAGTGCAGTGAAAAATGGTTGTGGTTGTGAGGCGTTTAGAGTATAATCTTGAGGATGACGTACGCCACAATGTTCATTCATTCAATTCCCTTTGGCACACCACAATCACAGCTTTGATCCAGCTAACTGCCTAGCTATACTAAATAACCATCACATATCTCACATACTTCACCACTCTTCACTGTGTATGTCCACTGACCACTGTCCACACTGCTAGCTTTCCGAATTAAATTCCACGTTTTATTTAATGTACTTTTATGTTAAAATAATTATTAATCGAGCTGAGTCTATAATAATTGGGGTAGACGATTGAGATGAGGGCCGGGTTGGACAAAATATTCTGATCCTGTAGTGAAAAGACAAAATTATATCATGCACCCTAGAGGTGGTGAATTATAATACAAGTTCATTTTTATTAGACTTGACAATTTATAATATAAAATGAGACTGGATGTGAAAACTATGGGTTAATGTTTAGTCTTAACATGTTCAGAGTTATTAATAGATTGACCCACTAAAATTTTGGTCATATCAAGTCAACCTACTTAACCTGTTAAGAACATGTTTAACCCATTAATATTAGCACATTCAGCTCGTTTAAAAATCATGTTCATGTCCGTATTTAAAGTTGTAACCTGTTAAATTTAATGGATTGTATCCATGCTTAGTATTATCGTGTTCGTGTCATTATCGTGCCGATCTATTAAAAATATGCTTACATGAATTGCCAGATGTAATTTTAGTATAATGTAGATTCATTTTTAGTTGATTTATTATATTTTTATACATGCTCATTTTTAATATACTGCATATTCATTTTTAATGTATTGCAAGTCAAAATGTACTTGTAGTAAAATACACTAAAAATAAACCTACAAACAATATAGTATATCATGAGTTTATCTCGTAAGAAAATCCATAATAGTGGATTTTAGGTGATTTTTGCTGTTTAAAATCTAGTGGGAAGGTTTTTCAACAAATGAAGAATTGAACAAGGTTTTTGGTGATTTTTATTACTGCAATGAGTGGTTTTTAGTGGAGCCTGACATGAGAAGGAGAAAAGGGAAAACAAAGCCAAAGAAAAGCACATTGAGCGCAATAATCTCACCCAATAGGCACGTAATATTAACATTTTTCTAGGGGTTGGATTTTATCTAATGGGAAAGGGGGGTTTTAGAATAGATTTTTCTTCTGCAAATGTGGTTTTGGGTGGGTCCACTTTTGGGGGGAAGGGGGAAGGTTGCGTAGATTGCTACGCAAGTGTGGTTTTAGGGTGGGGCTCTTCTCACTTCCTTTTTTCTTTTTTCCTACATGCCTGCAAAATCCGCAAAAAACTACAACAATGAAGGTGCTAAGGGTCAACAAGTCATCATTAGCTTATGAATTGATATGATGGTGTTATGATTCAAGTATGTTTTGCTTTTGGATTAGTGATTATGGTTAAGAATATAAGGGAATTGAAGAACTTCAATTACTAAAGTATGTATTTATTTTATTAATTTAATTCTGCGTTCTTTAGAAGATTTTGATGAACTAAAATATGACAACTAACATAATATACAGTAGGTCGACCATGAAATAAACAGTTAGATAGAGAGGTTTAATCCTTCAACGACTGCATTACGAACGCTTACTAAAAAAGAATATCCCTTGCTAACGAATGTATTATTGTCTAATCATACATAGGAAAATCCTTAATTATTGTCCTTTATAAGCACGCGTGGATTAATTTATTCTCAAATTCCAAAATAACATAAATAATTGAGAATATTTATTGTTGAAACTATTAATAAATGTATAGTGCATGGGAAGGGATAATTAAGTAGGTAGAGCATAATTCTTATACTGAACGGTCATGAGTTTGGTTTTTAACAACATCTTCTCGAGTATGTAGTAGTTATGTGTTTCATGGACAAATAAAGTACGGATTCTATTCTTCTTGATAACACCCTTGGTAGTAGCTATGAAAATTACATATCTTATGAAGGTAGTACGTTAGGCTTTGGTTAATCCCTCGTAGGACATTTTTGTTTGGGCAAGAAAAAGAACTAAAAATTAATGATGGGCCCCAAGTTGTTTGATTTGTTAGGCAGTAATTTAGAAAGTCAAGTCCAATATTCTGTTATTGAAACATAATGTTGATTATTATACAGAAATAAAGTCACGTATTCTTTATTTGTTATATATAGCTTTTGACATAGCAATAAGCGTTTGCTTATAAAATTATTTTTAAGACCAAAATTAAAGATATTTATATTTATTTTTGTTCTTTGAATTTGCCCATACATCAAGATCATGGTCGTTCAAGAAAGGTCATCATGTTTATGATTCGTGTTTGGTAGTTGAAACAATACTGGAGAATACTTAAATGAATGAAACAAAAATAAAACAAAATAACAATATTTAATGTGAATGACATGCCATGTATTATGTATATAAATGTTTTGAATTCGAAGCTTTGAGAATGTATCTTTACCTAACAATGAAATTTGCATATTTTATTATGCTGCAGGCTGCTTGATGTTTTTCAGGTTTTGGAATAACAAATTAAATTTAAATTTAAAAAATATTAATAATCTAAATAAATTCTAGAACATTGGTATTAATTATTAAACTATATAAGAAAAAAAGTCAAATATTTCACTTAAACCATTTTAGTTTCTATACTCAGATTGCTAAACTAAAAACATGCACAACTAACACATTAAATATGTAAAAATTATGCAATTTATATTCTTTCAAGAATATATACCACTTGATTTGAAGTAAAAACTGTTTAGTTGATCGACACACACACATATATATATATAGAGGGGGGGAGGGGGGGGGGGGATGAAAAATATATAAATTGCTGTTAACACATGGCAATATGACATTAGAACGTGGGCCTGCTGAAAGCTATTAAATTGTAGGACATGGTCTAACCATAAACAAAAATTATACTCCATTCGTTATATTTTATAAATTTGATTTAATTAATTAAGCTTGACTAAAATGATTTATAATTAATTTTTTCATAATATTAAGTTTAGTACTAATATACAAAAATTATATATATAATTAGCAGCTATATTAGAAGTAATGTTAAACACAAAGAATTAATTAAATTTAAAAATAATAAAATAATACTTAAGAAAAGAATTTATTTGATGGATGAATAATAATAAACAAGATATTTAAAATTTGATGGAATATATAATAAATGTTAGCCAGGTGTGGTATTAATTTCATACATGATACATGTACAAAATCTTCTGGCTCCTAGCATATATTCACAGAATCTAGCCAGTTTTCTCTTCTCTATTTTCTTTTTCTTTTACTATTTTTAATTTAAGATATAGTCTCTACTCCATCATTATTGTGTGGACCATATTATCAAATAATGTACATTCAATATACAAATAATGTATATTTAATATATTAAAAATGTACATTGTATTTAGAGAAAATATATTATTTGAGTACTGAAAATATATTATTTTGTATAATGTACATCCAGTACGCACGAATAATGTACTTTTAGTATATTAAAAATATACTTTCTATTATAGTTCATACAGCACTGCGTGGACCAATAATTTGTTGTCTCTAGTCCCTACTCCCTACTTTAAAAAAAAATTCAACTAACCAGGAATGAATGGGATGACATAAGTATCTTCACATTAGTTTTGATGTATGGTAGGATTTCAATTAACTAGTCAAGAAAATTTGTAGTTATCCAAAAAAAATAACGTTTTTTTTTTGTAAAGATTAAATCGTAAAATAATGTAACAAATAATGTTTTTTTCTTAAACATTACCCTTGTAATAAAATAAAAAAGAAAAATTTATCAAGTTTTGTAAGTGTAAAAATAAAATAATATATAAGTTCTTTCATTCCCTTTAAATCATACACTTCATTATAGATAGGAAATAGGTGGCGCTGATTGCATATATTTATTTGGAAAAAATGTCAAATAGGGAACTGAACTTATAGCCTTTGTGTAATTAGGCCATTGAACTTAAAAAATGTGCAATCCAATCGTCATATCAAACAAGTAAAATATGTGCAATAAGAACATTTTTTTTACATTTTTTTAAATTCAATTTGAGTTTAAAACATTTCAATATTGACTCCCAACTAGTATGGTATAGGAAAATGTAACTCTTAATATAACATGTAAGTAATATAATCGGATTTTATCGGAACTTTTTTTTAAAAAATGTTTCAATTGCACAAATTTTGCTTGTTTGACGGTTCAATTGCACAATTTTCAAGTTCAATGACTTAATTATATTGCACAAAAGCAAGAAGTTCAGTGGTCTATTTGACACTTTTCCTATTTATTATGAGTAACTATCTTGTCATACCGTCTTACGGGTCCTTATCCGTGAGATAGACAGTATCCTTATCCGTGAGACGGGTTGGGTCAAGATGAAAATATAATACTTATACTAAAAAATGAATACTAATGATGAATAAAATATTTGTTACTTATAAAGGAGAGTATAATACTTCTAATGAAAAATGTAATACTTTTATTAAATCAAAATGTAAATGTATTACATTTTTTTTCGAAAGTATTACATTTTTCCTTATAAGTAACCAACATTTTATTTCTAATTAGTATTACATTTTCATTTTGACCCGACTTGTCTCATGGACTAGAATTTATGCATGAGACGGTCTCGCACAAATTTTTATCATACAAAAATTTATAGTTTCAAAGCCCATTCCTAGCACATCTCGGCAACAGGGGAATATTTTTAAAACCAGCATTCGCTCCTTCAACTAGGGATGACAATTCAATTCGTCATGTTGATATCCACTCGAATTTATCTTGTGTGATTTTTTTTTTTTTT